>NC_040043.1:25589442-25886850 GCF_003713205.1 Coffea eugenioides
AATAATCATATAGATTAGAAATCATATGAGCAAATAGTCAGGTAATCAGGTAGTCATGTGGGTTGGTAAACGGTTCACGGTTAACGGTTAACTGTTCACGGTTGACGGTTAATTGACAAGCATTGGTCATATGCATAGGCCATCATTGGCCGTTATCCCATTTTTACCACGTGAGAGTCGAGGAGATTCACTCCAACGACGTATGCAACCTTAGCATACCAAGTCATGTTATTCGAGTATTTTCAAACATGAATTATTCATCTCAAAAGAGAACGAGTGCGATAAAGTACACACTCGACTCCATTTTTCAAAACCAAGTAGACTAAGTAAACAATCTAGCAAGTTAAGCATGTATCGAGTTCATATGGTCATTTGATATGGTTAATGATTTAACCAATTCGTGTAGATATACAATGCAAGTATACATTCCTTAAATAGGCATGAGTATGGTAAATACTTAACACATAGCACTTAATAATCATGAAATAAGCGTGTCCTAGACTTATTCAATTACGTATTCCTATATGGAACACTCACCTAGTCAAAACAAGCGAGTAGTTTTCAAACAAGCGTTTTAGGTGTCCGCTCCGAGTTCCCCTTGGAGATTCCCTCGAGTGCCTGAGTAAACAACCATTAACTATTATACACTATCACTTAGAACTCCTACTTATCAAAGAAGGTTGTACAATCTAAAGGGAATTCATGAATTGGGCCTTAATTATTAATAATCGAGGCTCAAGAGTAAAGTTTTAAAGTCTAAAGAAAGAGACTAACATTTTTCATGAAATCGAGTTAAAAATGTTCAATCGGTATCGAGAAAAGAAGGTAAGTTTCCAAAATCTCATTTCTAAGAAATTGTCAAATTTTAGCTTTGGGTGTCAATTCTAGAAAAATCGTATCTTGCACTACGTAGGTCCAAAATTGGAAAGCTTGATACCATTGGAAACTACATTCCGAGTACTACAAGTTTCTAGAAGACACTTTTCCATGATTCGAAATGGAAGGTATTCAAAAGTTGGATCAAAGTTACTGCTGTAGAATACTAAGACAGTTTCAAGGTTGGTTTTTGGCCAATTTTGGAAATTCAGTAAAATTCACTTGTTTTGAACTAACCTTTGAAATTTGGAAATCAAATAGTGTTGCAATCCAAGAGTATAACAAAACAAGCGGATTGAGAAACGGAGTTTCGAGCACCGAGATACGGTAGCCCGAAGTTGAGCAAATTCAAGACTGGATGAGAATTTTCCAGATTTGAACCTCTAACTTTAGTAATTCAATTGGGTATCGAAACGAACTTGAATCGGCACCAAAATTGGCAGTATTTCAATACTATATGGAAGGTATCTCTCTATAGAATTTCGGGGAAAAATACCTTCGGCAAGGTCGTTAATTAGCCAACCAAAGTTCAGGAAAATTATAAGGCAATCTGCCTTGAGACTTTCATTACCCAATTCAAAACGTCTAATCAAGCAAACTATACAACCATGGTTCATTTGTGAAATAAAGGCCTAAGAAACATCCATAATGCCTTTGGTAAGTGTTTAGTAGCAAGAACATCAATTAACAAGTTCACTCCAATATCTTGTTCCAAACCAGTCCAACATTAGGGTTTTTCCAAAACAGAGCAGTCCACTTGTTTCAGTCACAACTCAGTCAATATAGCTCGAAATTGAGCATGGCTTACGCCGTTGGAAAATATATTCATAGTACTAAAACATCACAGAAGAAGTCATTCCCAAATTCGGCACCCATCTGGTTCAAATTCGGGCATCAAGTTGCTGCCTGAACACTTCATTCCAGACGAACAGAGCAACAGGACAGCGAACTTAAAACATTTGGTTCGGCTTGCTCACAAGGAATCAGAACGTGCATTTTATACCAAATTAAAGCTAGGAATGTCTAGTTTCAAACGCCACCGACGGCACATGATTTCGACATCCGAGGACAGAGTTATAGCCAAAATGCCAACGCTGGACAGTGCAATACGGAACAGATTTCCAGATTGCCACTTCTAGGAGAAAAATTCATTTGACCCACCAAACGTTAATGTTTTCCAACGAAAATTTTTACACACATAATATAACATATATACATCAGGTTCATGCCAATAGATCACCAAAAATGGGCCTTCTTATGGCCGAACAAAACAGGGGCATTTTCGGAAATTCTTGCCAAGACCTCTACTTTGAGTTTCCAACAATAACACTCCATAAACTCATCATTATAACCACTAAACTACCATTAAATCCAACATTAATCCTTAAATCAGCAACAACAACCCAAGTGTGGGAATACCAAGAGCCCACTCATTTCATTTTCACCATAAACAAGCTAACTAAGTGCATGCATGAGCTTAATCTTGCTATATAAATTCCAAAAGACAAGAATCCAAGGGTTGATCATTACCTATTCCTTGGGTGTGCAAGATCAGAAATTTCGGCCCTCTTGAAGCTCCAAGAACCCGTGAAGATGCAGCCTTTTGTTAGCTAAATCCAACCTCCAAGAGGTTTGCTAAGTGGTCTCCAAGTTTGGTGTGATTTGGAGGTGATTTGGGGTAGTTTTGGTTGAGATTAGTGTGCAGAATTTTTTTGTTGCAAATGAGTTAGAGAGAGAGAGGAGCTTGGCCGGCTGTGAGGAGAGAGAAGAGAGAGTGTGATTTTGATCTAAGTTGGCTTCTCAAAGAAGATTAAATGTGTGGTGAAAAATTGCTCCAAAGTCAACTCTTGTAAGGCTCGTTTGGCACGTTTTTAGGCTCGATTTTCTCGCGCGTTTGGTTCACTAGTGCACTAAACCTCTAATGCACTCATGTTAATATAAACATTATTCACTCTTAATTGTCTCGAAACAAGGGTCTAAAGTTCCTCAAATAAAGTCGCGCGTGTGAAAACGCGTACCGCCAATTTTACCGCTATAACGCGAAACTTCCGGGAAATTCTTATAACGATAGTACTAATAACTATCACTTGAGTATTTAAACATTAAAATACCGAATTTAGGTCCATTGTACATGTCTCCAATATTCCAAACTTATTGTACTCTCAAGCGGATAAAATCTTCAAGCACTATTCACTGTTTTTACTAAACGCGCTCCAGGAAATTAATTCGTGAAATGAGTTACTTTAAAAATATAACGAAGTTATATTACCATGTATTTAGGTCTAATAAGACTAGAAAATATTCCTCGAGGCAAATATCCAATTAAATAATTTATTAAGCCACAAATTAGGCTAAAAAAAATAATAGTTTTTACGAGTCCTCACAACCTCCCCTCCTTAAAAGAATTTCGTCCTCGAAATTCATACCTTCTGTAATCTCAGACAACTCTGAACCATGTGGTGTGTTCATGTTATGCTTTCTTTCTGATGCCATTGGTCGGTTTCTCCTTCCATTGACTTGTCGAGGGACAGTTCCATTTCCTTGTGGAGCAGTAGTTTCTCGTGGATACCTCCTTGGACAGTCATGAACTTTATGGTTGGTACTCCCACACCCCATACACTTTCGTCCCTTTAGCCAACAGTTTTCTTCAATGTGATTCGTCCTTCCACAATATCCACAAGTCGGACGAGGTGTTGTGACCTGACTGGCTTGCGAGGTTTTCTTTGATCGTGTCTGTTCTACTGAAGTCCCTCGCGACATAGTTCCTTTTGGTTCCTTTATCATGAGTGGTGCAGGAAATAACAGTCCTACTCCATCCACTTCTTTTCTAACTTTGGGTGGTGGTCCATTTCCTCCTAGTGTACTATCAGATGCATCTCTTTTCCTTGCTTGGAGAGCTCTCAGTTGAGGTTTTGTGCTTTCTACCCTTTGCGCTTTTTCGAGAGCGTCACTAAATGTTTCAACCTGTGCTGCAGCAAGGGCATCTTGGATTTCCAAATCTAATCCTTGGATAAACCTTCTTATTCTCTTCCGTTCAGTAGCCACCAATTCTGGGGCATATGTAGATAACTTTGTAAAGCGTGTTTCATACTCAGCTACACTCAAAATTCCTTGACGAAGATTTATAAAATCATCTTCTCTCTTTTCTTGGACAAGTGGAGGAAGAAATTTCTCATTAAATTCACGTACAAAGTTTATCCAAGTCCTTAGGGTTTGATCTCTTTCCCACTTGTTTCTTATAACATTCCACCAGGCTCGGGCTGCTCCTTCAAGTTGAAATACAGCAAAGGTGACTTGTCTCTCCTCTGTGTAATCCAAGGCATCGAATATATTTCTTATATTCTCTAACCAATTCTCAGCCACCTCTGGATCAGGTCCTCCAGCAAACTTGGGCGGGGAAAATTTTTGAAACCGCTCTAAAGCTCGATCCTCCCCTATCTCTTGATTTCCACGTTGGTTTCCTTGTCCAACACCTTGACCTTGTTGAGCTACCAAGAGCTCCAGGATATCCGTCATGCGAGTTAAAACTTGTCCCATTTGGTCATTTCCTCTCCCAACACTTGACTCAACGTTTTGATCAATACCGGACCCATTAGCTACTCTTTCATTTCGGGGTTGTCTAGGTTGACGTCCCTTTCGTTGTCCTCTAGTTTCCATGTTCACAACTAATCTATACGCACATGCATAACCCTCACACTTAGTTAAAATTGAACTATACTCATATACCAGTAGCAACATTTAAAGAGAATGAAGTCACTTACACAAATAACATTATCACTATGCAAGTAAACACAAACTAGAGTTCATTAAATTATAAAACAAGTTATGGCCAAGTAAAGTTCATGCCAAGTCAAAGTCAATAGCAAAATAAACAAGTGATCATCACAAGTACATTCATCTTCAAGGCGCAGACTCTAAGTTCTACTCCCATCGTCTCACTATAAAAGATCACAAGTAGGGATTCACTAGATTATTGGAACTAGACGATTCTCATTCCCTAACATGCTCGATTTCAATCCCAACACAAGGATCTTTTGAGTTACAATATTTTCCATCTTCCACTCTTAATTATTGTACCATCTTAACCAAACAATTATTGGTTTCCTGCAACCATTCACATGAAATATCGATTCATTCTTATTCCCCAAAAATGGAGATATAAAGTCCTTATGGTTGCCCTCAACTCTCAAGTACTCGGGTACAAGAATCCGAAATAAGGTAATTCACAACTCGAGCCGGCCGGTCCCAAGACTAAATCACCACATTCGAGATTCCTACCCAACATACATATCAAATTCCCTCCAATTATCAAGATAAAGGTTTTACAACCTATAACATTCATGATTCACAGCTTACATTTTTTTTTTGAAGGGCACTTAAACCTTTACTCAATCACATAGTAAGGACCATAACACCACTTGGTCCTATCTTGCTCCTTTGTAGAGACCACGTGAATTGGCTCTAAATTTCATTGCTACAAGCAATCATTTAACTTTCAAACCAGTCCCACAGTCCGGCATCCTAAACATTTAAGCCTAGGATACACTACAAAGATCTGAAGCCTAAGCTCTGATACCAACTGTGACAGTTCTCAGGGTCACATCACGGGGTACCTATCAGCTTGCCACCCGCACGCGGGCATCCCCTACGGAGAGTTTCGCTTCGTGACTCTTCACGAACGAGAGGCTCGGGGCTTTTCCAGACGAAGGACGTAAGGTCCCAACTGTCGGCATATGGCTCTGATACCAACTGTGACGCCCCCACTTCTCCCAAAGGCGAACCAAAGGGTATCCGCGGGACGCCTGCCCAGCTCTCGCCAGGACTCACTACAATCCATCATTCAAGAGCTCGAAATACTTTAATTAACTTCAATACACAATTAAGGTACTTCAAATATCTCACACTTACAATTATGCAGCTTTCAAGCTTAAATACAACCCAATGGAAAAGGGGTACTATAGCCATCCGTTATAATATAACTTAAAGTCTTCAAAAGAAAACAATCTAGTACTACTCACGAGCACCCTTGGTCTCGAACCCTGTAAAAGAAATCCACAACGTGGTATGAGCTACACAGCCCAGTGAGGTTCCAAGACACTCTAACAGTTCAAATAAATCAAATAAGTTGGGCATATCATACGCATGGTTCAAGGTTACACAATGGCATGTTATCATGAGGCAATAATCATTGTACAGGTAATTTGAGACATTTATCATGGTATGAGACATTAGCATGTATAGTTCACGAGTGATTGGAGCTTATTACAGGCATAGCTCGGGATTTCATGCTGGCATTTTAGCACGAAACAATCATCATGATACAAGGTAAACATATACTGTAGGATACGGTATTCCAGTGGAACTCTGTCGGTCATCTGCACCTTATGACTTCCGGATCCCCTCGGTTTGACTGGCCATCACCTTATCCCTCCGGTGGTAATACTCGAGTATACCGAAACGGTTGTCCAGGGTTCCAACCTACCCGACCGAGCCCAGTCCTGGCTCGAGTAGGTCAGTAACCGAGGCAGGGCCCAAGTTCAGCTTAGAGCTTACAACATGCACAAGTAATCAAGTAATTCGACAAAAGGTAAAATTCATCATTGAGTAGGTCGAGTGAGATAAAGTACACACTCGCCTAACAATGATGGACAACTTCATATAACATGTGATTCATGATAATCAAGTGATCAAGTGGATACTTAGCACGTAAGCACGTAAGCAATACAAGTTGATTTCATGGGAGCATATAATTCACGGATATCGAATAATCATATAGATTAGAAATCATATGAGCAAATAGTCAGGTAATCAGGTAGTCATGTGGGTTGGTAAACGGTTCACGGTTAACGATTAACTGTTCACGGTTGACGGTTAACTGTTCACGGTTGACGGTTAATTGACAAGCATTGGTCATATGCATAGGCCATCATTGGCCGTTATCCCATTTTTACCACGTGAGAGTCGAGGAGATTCACTCCAACGACGTATGCAACCTTAGCATACCAAGTCATGTTATTCGAGTATTTTCAAGCATGAATTATTCATCTCAAAAGAGAACGAGTGCGATAAAGTACACACTCGACTCCATTTTTCAAAACCAAGTAGACTAAGTAAACAATCTAGCAAGTTAAGCATGTATCGAGTTCATATGGTCATTTGATATGGTTAATGATTTAACCAATTCATGTAGATATACGATGCAAGTATACATTCCTTAAATAGGCATGAGTATGGTAAATACTTAACACATAGCACTTAATAATCATGAAATAAGCGTGTCCTAGACTTATTCAATTACGTATTCCTATATGGAACACTTACCTAGTCAAAACAAGCGAGTAGTTTTCAAACAAGCGTTTTAGGTGTCCGCTCCGAGTTCCCCTTGGAGATTCCCTCGAGTGCCTGAGTAAACAACCATTAACTATTATACACTATCACTTAGAACTCCTACTTATCAAAGAAGGTTGTACAATCTAAAGGGAATTCATGAATTGGGCCTTAATTATTAATAATCGAGGCTCAAGAGTAAAGTTTTAAAGTCTAAAGAAAGAGACTAACATTTTTCATGAAATCGAGTTCAAAATGTTCAATCGGTATCGAGAAAAGAAGGCAAGTTTCCAAAATCTCATTTCTAAGAAATTGTCAAATTTTAGCTTTGGGTGTCAATTCTAGAAAATCGTATCTTGCACTACGTAGGTCCAAAATTGGAAAGCTTGATACCATTGGAAACTACATTCCGAGTACTACAAGTTTCTAGAAGACACTTTTCCATGATTCGAAATGGAAGGTATTCAAAAGTTGGATCAAAGTTACTGCTGTAGAATACTAAGACAGTTTCAAGGTTGGTTTTTGGCCAATTTTGGAAATTCAGTAAAATTCACTTGTTTTGAACTAACCTTTGAAATTTGGAAATCAAATAGTGTTGCAATCCAAGAGTATAACAAAACAAGCGGATTGAGAAACGGAGTTTCGAGCACCGAGATACGGTAGCCCGAAGTTGAGCAAATTCAAGACTGGATGAGAATTTTCCAGATTTGAACCTCTAACTTTAGTAATTCAATTGGGTATCGAAACGAACTTGAATCGGCACCAAAATTGGCAGTATTTCAATACTATATGGAAGGTATCTCTCTATCGAATTTCGGGGAAAAATACCTTCGGCAAGGTCGTTAATTAGCCAACCAAAGTTCAGGAAAATTATAAGGCAATCTGCCTTGAGACTTTCATTACCCAATTCAAAACGTCTAATCAAGCAAACTATACAACCATGGTTCATTTGTGAAATAAAGGCCTAAGAAACATCCATAATGCCTTTGGTAAGTGTTTAGTATCAAGAACATCAATTAACAAGTTCACTCCAATATCTTGTTCCAAACCAGTCCAACATTAGGGTTTTTCCAAAACAGAGCAGTCCACTTGTTTCAGTCACAACTCAGTCAATATAGCTCGAAATTGAGCATGGCTTACGCCGTTGGAAAATACATTCATAGTACTAAAACATCACAGAAGAAGTCATTCCCAAATTCGGCACCCATCTGGTTCAAATTCGGGCATCAAGTTGCTGCCTGAACACTTCATTCCAGACGAACAGAGCAACAGGACAGCGAACTTAAAACATTTGGTTCGGCTTGCTCACAAGGAATCAGAACGTGCATTTTATACCAAATTAAAGCTAGGAATGTCTAGTTTCAAACGCCACCGAAGGCACATGATTTCGACATCCGAGGACAGAGTTATAGCCAAAATGCCAACGCTGGACAGTGCAATACGGAACAGATTTCCAGATTGCCACTTCTAGGAGAAAAATTCATTTGACCCACCAAACGTTAATGTTTTCCAACGAAAATTTTTACACACATAATATAACATATATACATCAGGTTCATGCCAATAGATCACCAAAAATGGGCCTTCTTATGGCCGAACAAAACAGGGGCATTTTCGGAAATTCTTGCCAAGACCTCTACTTTGAGTTTCCAACAATAACACTCCATAAACTCATCATTATAACCACTAAACTACCATTAAATCCAACATTAATCCTTAAATCAGCAACAACAACCCAAGTGTGGGAATACCAAGAGCCCACTCATTTCATTTTCACCATAAACAAGCTAACTAAGTGCATGCATGAGCTTAATCTTGCTATATAAATTCCAAAAGACAAGAATCCAAGGGTTGATCATTACCTATTCCTTGGGTGTGCAAGATCAGAAATTTCGGCCCTCTTGAAGCTCCAAGAACCCGTGAAGATGCAGCCTTTTGTTAGCTAAATCCAACCTCCAAGAGGTTTGCTAAGTGGTCTCCAAGTTTGGTGTGATTTGGAGGTGATTTGGGGTAGTTTTGGTTGAGATTAGTGTGCAGAATTTTTTGTTGCAAATGAGTTAGAGAGAGAGAGGAGCTTGGCCGGCTGTGAGGAGAGAGAAGAGAGAGTGTGATTTTGATCTAAGTTGGCTTCTCAAAGAAGATTAAATGTGTGGTGAAAAATTGCTCCAAAGTCAACTCTTGTAAGGCTCGTTTGGCACGTTTTTAGGCTCGATTTTCTCGCGCGTTTGGTTCACTAGTGCACTAAACCTCTAATGCACTCATGTTAATATAAACATTATTCACTCTTAATTGTCTCGAAACAAGGGTATAAAGTTCCTCAAATAAAGTCGCGCGTGTGAAAACGCGTACCGCCAATTTTACCGCTATAACGCGAAACTTCCGGGAAATTCTTATAACGATAGTACTAATAACTATCACTTGAGTATTTAAACATTAAAATACCGAATTTAGGTCCATTGTACATGTCTCCAATATTCCAAACTTATTGTACTCTCAAGCGGATAAAATCTTCAAGCACTATTCACTGTTTTTACTAAACGCGCTCCAGGAAATTAATTCGTGAAATGAGTTACTTTAAAAATATAACGAAGTTATATTACCATGTATTTAGGTCTAATAAGACTAGAAAATATTCCTCGAGGCAAATATCCAATTAAATAATTTATTAAGCCACAAATTAGGCTTAAAAAAAAATAATAGTTTTTACGAGTCCTCACAATATGCCCAAAATACTAGTAGTATTTGAATTGTTTTCGATTCACCTAACTTTTGCTGGAGGAACTGTAATATTTTCTCTTGATTAACCTTAGGGTTCATCGGTGATTGAAAGTGTTACCCAGAAAGATATTCTGGACGTTATTTCGCCTTAATAGGTGACTGTACCACTCCCTTGAATTGTTTTTTAATTGGTTTCTCTATACTTGAAATTTGTGACATGGGTAACTGTGAATTCTGTTATTTTGAATGAGACGAGGGTGTACTTTATCACACTCGTTCTCTTGCCTGTACTGTATAAACTGAAAGCTATTACTTGTACCTGTTATGAACTTGAATATGTTACTTGCACTTGTTATGATGTCGTTTGGAAGTGAGTCCAGCGACTTTCTGTTTAAACCTGAGCTCAATCTCATGGGGAGTTAATTAAATCGAGCCATGCAAGGGCTTGGTCAAGGAAATTGACAATCCATGGGTGCCTGTTCTTATGGAATCTTTGAGTATTGAGACTCTTGATTCCGGTATACTCGACTATTACCATTCCTGTTCCTGTTTGGCGTTTGGGCCCGGTAAGGGGTATGTTTGGTGAATGGGATTTTGGTGTTAAAGTGGTGTTCTACGAGACTGGTTCCTTCATTTGAACGTTGACGGAAGGTCAACAAGGCTGGATCAAATATTGCAACGGGGATTTGGCTCCTGAGAGCCACCTGTATTCTTTACATTGTGGTGTTCTTTCATCTCTTGTATTTGATGTGAATATGTGCCTTAAAAGTGATTTTCATGAGTTCTTCTGTTCCTACCGTTTATACTTTTGGTACCTCATTGAGCTTTTAGCTCACCCCGTCCCGTTATCCTTGTTTTCCTTACAGGGAACCATCATTTGGACCAATGATCATTTTGAAGAATGAATTGAGCTTGTATAAACACCCTTTTGTATAGCTCCGTGGAAGTTGGTAACCCTAAATGTATCTTAATACAATATTTCCTTTTAGTTTGTAAACTTACTACTATGTATATTTTGAAGTGTTTTCTCATGTTTATGTGACATATATTTGGCATGTACATTCTCTTATGTTAAACAAAGTGTACTGGTACTGGGATGGCTTGTGACGTAGCAGCGGCTCTTCCATTTCGTTTTGATTTTCGTGGGAACGCTGTACCAAAGATTGATTATATCTTTTACTTTGGCTCATTTGGTTCTGAATGTTACCTTTCTGGAAGTTCTTTTGAGCGTTTGGAAGGGTTTATGTCTGTTCCGAATCCGTAGTCCCGGCGAGAGGTGGGCAGGCTGTCCGCCAAACCCTTTGGTTCGCCTTAGGGTGAGGTGGGGCTATCACAGGTGGTATCAGAGCCGCTTTACGTGGTCTCTGCGCGGAGTGAGTTTGGGGCCAAGTGGTGTTGTGGTCTCGCTCATGTGAATGAGTGTAAGGGACTAAGTACTCTTTTGAGCATAAGCTAGGAATCACGGTATCTTATAGGGTTCAAAACATTATTCTGGTACTTGGAGACTATAGATTCGTATGTCAGGTAGGAATTTCAAATGTAGATGATTTACTCTTGGGACTGGCCAGTTCGAGTGGTGAATTATCTTATTTTGGATTCTTGTGTCTGAATACGAAAAGGGATGAAAGCCTAGGTTAGAAATGACTTGGGCGAATTAGAAATCTGATTCTACGGAACTTGATATGATGTGTTAGGGTGTCATTAAGGATGATTGACCCTGCCTAGGGATGATTGTCGACGGAGCCTAGAGAGAAAAACTAATGGTTGGTCGCTTGTGTACCATTGGCATAGTTAGTATATAGTTCTTTTAATGACTTTCATGCGATTCCTTCTGTTTGTATCTGACTGACTGTTACTGTGTGATTTATCTGCTAAAAATATGCTATATGTATATTGTCTGTTTTTATCACTTGTACTTGCATACTTTGTTTTAATATGGTATTCGCGCTTCAACCCTAGACTGGTTATGTCAAATGGAGGGTACTCGTAGTGGACGGGGCCGGGGGCGGGGAACCTCAAATGAAGGAGAAAATCAGGAACCAACACCTGGACCTAATCCTGAACCTGGAATGGATCCTAGCATTCAGGTGGCTGCTGCTATCCAACGTATGACTAACCTTTTGGCTCACGTAATAGAACATCAGGGCCAAAATCCTAATCATCAGTCGGGAAACCCTGGTAATCACATAGAGGGTGAGGATAAAGCTCTCAAAAGATTTCAAAAGTTCTCGCCACCGAAATTTCTGGGAGGACCAGACCCTGACGTGGCCGAGAGATGGCTAGAGAAGATAATTGATATATTTGCCGCGTTACATTATACTGAGGAGCGACAGGTCACATTTCCTGTCTTCCAACTGGAGGGAGCAGCCCGTTCTTGGTAGAATATCATAAGACTGAAATGGGAAAGAGAACAAACCCCAAGGACGTGGGTGAATTTCATGAGAGAGTTCAACACGAAGTATTTTCCATCTCTGATCCAGGAAAAGAAAGAAGATGAGTTCATTAGGCTCCGCCAGGGAACTCAAACCGTCACCGAATATGAGAGCCAGTTCACCAGGTTGTCCAAGTTCGCTCCCAAGTTAATTGTGACTGAGCAAAGGAGGATAAGACATTTTGTCCAAGGATTAAACGTTGAGATTCAGAAGGACCTGGCTGTAGCCCAACTCAATACCTTTAGTGATGCGGTGGAGAAAGCTCAACAAGTTGAAAGCGCGAGATTTCAAGTTAAAAAACTTTCAAGCTAAGAAAAGGGGATTTCCTGGAAGTAGCTCAGAGCAAGGGGATAAGGGTACGCCTCCTAAGATTGGAAGGGGAAACGGGGAAGTACAATTACCGAGGATGTCAAGTGGTGCCTCACAGAGAGGCTCAGTCTCCGCTTCCCGTGATCCCTGTGGGTACTGTGGGAAGCCGAATCACACGGAGAATGTCTGCTGGAAGAAAGGAAGAAAATGTCTGTGTTGTGGGAGCACAGATCATCAAATCGTAAATTGCCCAAGCCGATCTCGAGAAAGGAGTAGGAGCCAACAACCAACCACGACCAACCCTGACCAGTCGAAGGGGGAAAAGACTGGATCGAAAGTGTCAGCTCGGGTGTACTCCTTAGAACAACGTCAAGTCTCTGACCCATTAGAGGATATGGAAGGTAAGATTCTGGTATTCCACCATTTGCCCATTAGAATGGTGTACCAGAATTACAATTTGGGAAGGAAGAAGAAACTATACCAAAGAATTCAATGAGCCTGGCCAGTGAAGGTGTACAGATCTGTTAGCTAAGTATGATGCTCAATTTAATCGAGAGAAGGAAGTAGTAAAATTTTTGTATCCCGGAGAAAGCGATGATAAGGAATTTCGAGGACGAAATTCTTTTAAGAGGGAGAGTGTGAGAACCCATGGATTTTCTTATTTTCTAGACTTTATTTTATTTAATTGCATGCCTTTTCTATATTTTCTTTATTAGGAAAATTTTCTAGATAATTTTTATGAGTAAATATAGTTCTAAAATTATTTTCCTAGTATTAGTTAGTCTTTGAGAAATTAAGAGCGTATACCGGATGTGGGACCCACTAGTGCGGTAAGTTCGATAAAATTCGGCCAATTAGGTTAAGTTGTGTATACAGAGTTTAATTTATTAGGTGTTAAGAGATAATTAGAAGTTACCTAGATGGATTATCATTGGAGAAACAAAAGGATAGAGTTGCATTAAATAAGGGTGACAAGTGTCACCTTGTGATTAATTCTTGACTTTGACATCTTACTTACCTTTACTAATTAACCAAAAAATCATCTTATTTCTCCCTCTCTTGGCCGACTTTCTTGGAGGAAAAAGAAGAGAAAACTTCCAACTTCTTTCTTCAATTTCTTGCCTTGATCTCACAAACCAACCGTTAAAACTTTGATTTGCTCCATAAAAACCTTTCCCTTGGTAGGATTAAGGTGAGTGGTGAAGTGGTTTGAGGAGCAAAGGTGCTAAGTTGCCTTCTTTCTTGAGTTTACAAGGTGAGTGGTTAAGGAATCTTTCCTTTGATCTTGATAATGTTCAATTAGTGATTGATAGTAGTTGAATAAGTGATTTTGTGGAAGAATTCTTGACTTTTGGTAGAGATTGGTGAATTTTATATTTATTCTTGATTTTTTCAATTTTTATATGTTTAGTATGGTGTGGCTATGGATGATGGTTGGAAATGGTCTAGAATGAAGCCATAGTGCGTAAATTGTAGCGAATTGCGGAAAATTCCAGATTAGGGTTTCCATTTTTCCCCATTCTGCCCGATACTGTTTCTCCTATTTAGAGGCCGAATTGGCCTTAGTATAAAACATGAAAGTTGTACATAATGATGTTTTATAGGTGCCTACAAACTTTCAACCCAATCGGAGCAACGTACCCTGTGCAAAGACCAAAATACCCCAGCTGCCCAGTTTCTCTCCGAAACTGATAATCAGCTTCTGTAATTGGTTAGTTTGACCGGGAATACTACTGATTTGGTTGTCGATGTCTTCTTAAGAATTATAACCTTGTATCTTAGCTTTCAAATGGCTTTAGAATTACCTGAATTGGAGTTGTGTGTGCTGCGATATGATTGAATGAATCAGGACTGCTAGTTGAATTTCACAGTGAGCATCGAACTGGAAAATCTGGGGTTGTTTTGGTAACTTTGACCTAGTTAGGATGAGAACTGGACTTAGTAGTCTTCAACAAAGTAATATCCCTCTGTCTTAGCTTCAAAATGGTATAACTTGCACTTCAATCCAATAAGCGTAGTTTCAGTTATGTCCGATACGCTAAGTAGCGGTGAATCTGACTTTTTGGTTCCTTAGCTTAAAGCTTATTTCCGGTCATTTTCCTAGCTAAATCTTGTACTTGGATAACTTTGAGCCTATTGAACGGCTGTGGTGATGAATTTATATTGTGTATGACTTTGGGATTGATTGAGGAAAATAATGAAGCCATAAGTGGCTGGAAAATAGGTAAATACAAAGGGAGTGCTGCCCAAATTAACACTCGAGGATTAGGAAACGATTTGAGAGAAAATACCATATGAACCATCTAGGATATTTGCGTTCTCTTTTATCGAGGTATATAAGGTCGAATCTGGCCGAAACTTATACACTTGGAAAAATGAAATTTACGACTAATAGAAATACGTTTTCTTCATTTCTTCGACCCAAATGGATATTTCAAAGTTTTACGAGCGAGCATGAGTTTTCCAAATATTTTACTCTTGTCCTTTGGTTTAAATGTACTCTTTTCACTTCCAAAAGCATATGTCCAAAATACTAGTAGTATTTGAATTGTTTTCGATTCACCTAACTTTTGCTGGAGGAACTGTAATATTTTCTCTTGATTAACCTTAGGGTTCATCGGTGATTGAAAGTGTTACCCAGAAAGATATTCTAGACGTTATTTCGCCTTAATAGGTGAGTGTACCACTCCCCTGAATTGTTGTTTAATTGGTTTCTATATACTTCAAATTTGTGACATGGGTAACTGTGAACTCTGTTATTTTGAATGAGACGAGGGTGTACTTTACCACACTCGTTCTCTTGCCTGTACTGTATAAACTGAAAGCTATTACTTGTACCTGTTATGAACTTGAATCTGTTACTTGCACTTGTTATGATGTCGTTTGGAAGTGAGTCCAGCGACTTTCTGGTTAAACCTGAGCTCAACCTCATGGGGAGTTAATTAAATCGAGCCATGCAAGGGCTTGGTCGAGGAAATTGACAATCCATGGGTGTCTGTTCTTATGGAATCTTTGAGTATTGAGACTCTTGATTCCGGTATACTCGAGTATTACCATTCCTGTTCCTGTTTGGCGTTCGAGCCCGGTAAGGGGTATGTTTGGTGAACGGGATTTTGGCGTTAAAGTGGTGTTCTACGGCTCTTCCATTTCGTTTTGATTTTCGTGGGAACGCTGTACCAAAGATTGATTGTATCTTTTACTTTGGCTCATTTGGTTCTGAATGTTACCTTTTTGGAAATTCTTTTGAGCGTTTGGAAGGGTTTATGTCTGTTCCGGATCCGTAGTCCCGGCGAGAGTTGGGCAGGCGGTCCGCCAAACCCTTTGGTTCGCCTTAGGGTGAGGTGGGGCTGTCACACAGTTCGTAGTGTATCTAGGTCAAAAATTCAAATTACTGAACCAGAATCGCACAAACAGGTCAGTTAACCGCACTATGTTTAAATGACAATAACTCAGGCTATCGAAGTCCAATCGAGGTGATTCCATGGGCGTTGGAAAGCTAAGACATAGTACTACAACTTTCATGTTTTGGCCAAAGGCTAATTCTGTACGGATCAGGGTGAACAGATGGGTCAGATTGGTGAAAAGTCAACGCTATCCACAGGGCCCTACCTACGGCAGTCAGGGGTAGTTTTGTCTTTTCACAAGCTACAGTGATCCGATTGAGCTGAAAATTTGTAGAAAACTATAAAACATCATTATCTACAACTTTCATGTTTTAGTCTAAGCCTAATTCGGCCTCTAACATAGGAAACTAGAAACGGGCAGAACTGAAAACAAAATTTCCTGAAATCTGGAATTCATACAGTCCAATGCTAATCTTCTTATTTCTGGTTTGATTCACCACCTCAACTTCATATACAAGATTATAACCATCATAAACCATCTAACCAACAAGAAATATAGTTGAAAACCTCAACCCTAACTCAAGAACATGCACCATATCCATCCAAACCATTGAAATAACTATCATTAACCAAAAATTTGAGGTGCTATACAAACTTAAGCAAGATTAAAAGTAAGAAAATGGTAAACCAGCATTATTACCTTCCTAAAGCTACTTTCAAGAGTAACCCTAGCTTTCCCTTTCAACTTTTGCCAACACACAAGTACCTAAGCACTCAAAGGAAGATTTAATCAGTTTAGTTTCTTGATTTTCACTCAAATAAGCTAAACTCAAGATGAAATGAAATGGTTTTCTTTCTCTCTTTTCCTTTCTTCACTCACGGCTAGAATGGCAGAATGGAGGCTGAAATGAAGCATCTTGGTCAGTCAAGAGATAAGAAAAGAATGAAGTGTTGTAGTCAGATTTGCTTCTAAGATAAAGACTAAACTAGTCTTGGCCAAAGGTCCAACATCCAACCTTTCTTCCTTGTTTTTTGTGTTTTTTTTTTTGTTTTTTTCTCTCTTACTTTATCCCCTCAAAACAGCCAGCCACTAGAAGGTAAAAAGAAGATGATTTGGGTCAATTGTTGGTTTAATAAAGTTAAGTAAGACTTGGTCAAGTCCAACTTCCAATGGGTTTGTGACACTTGGCTTTTCTAGACTTACATCATTTCTTTTGGTCAAAAATTGTGGCTAATCTAAGAGATATTTTAGGGTTAATTGACTGAAATAAAAGCAAGGCAATAAAGTAGTGTTCAAGTGGTGCACTCACTCGGTAATAAATGGTACCCGTCGGTTCCAACCGTTTTTCCTCAATTCGCACGTATTAGGGTTTTAACTTATAATTCACTAACTTATTATTATTATTCTAATCACACATTGTTTTCTCATCTAAAACTTACTCTTAATCACCAAATTTGATCCACACTCCGTACCGAATAGTCGCACTACGGATAGGCGTAAAACCCTAATTTGTGCTAACTTGAAAACGAAAAGGGAAAACCCTTCATTCCATGTTCATTTGCACTTATCGTGGGGTGATTGGGTAGAAGGGCCATTATAAAGTAATAATTTCCAAATAAAAGGGAATTTTAAGAAAAATATGATGCATTTTACAATTTCACAGATTAAAATTAGGGTTTCGACTAAAATATGAGGGATTTAAGCAAACCTGTTAGTCACAAGTAAAACTAGGGTTTTGATTTCAATTTAAAGTGTCCAATAAAAAAAACAATGTTTTTAAAACAAAACAAAAGAAATAGATCAAAATTTTAAAAGAACGAGGGAAAAACATTGTCCAAAATTTCGGGGTATCACATTTAGCCTTAAAAGATGAAATTTCAGCTTTGTCAAGCAATTTCCAGCTTTGATGAGTAGTTTTAGGGTTGATATGCAAAATTCCAGGATTTGGTAGTGAATTTCAGTTCTGCTTTGTTTTTGGACTCAACTTGGGCTGCAAATTTTTCCATGTTTTAGACTGAATTAGCTTTTGGATAAAACATGAAAGTTATAGGGATTTGCGTTAACTTTCTACCTACAAAATTCAGATCAATTGGATCATTTTAGCTTATGATTTGGCCAAAGCACTCCTGACTGCGCAAAACCTCTAATTTTCCTGACCTGTTTTTCATGTGCTTCTGACCATCCCTTTTTGACCCTGAAAATGCGAGAACTGGGTGTCAATGTCTTCATAGGAAATGTAGTTTTATGTCTTAGCTTCGAAATGTCATAACATTTACCTCGATCCGATATATCTAGCTACAGTTATGACCAAAACACCGAAGGATGACAAATCTGCCACTTATAATTTCTTCTTTAAACTGGTTTTCAGCTTTGATATCCATGGTGATAAGTTTATTATTTGGTTTGTTAGGTTGGTTTTGAGGCCTGAACAGATGTATGTTGTTGGTTATCACTTGTGGTTGGATTGGAGGTTTGTTGGCTTCTGAATCCAAGTTGTACTTGGATGGAAAAAGTAAGAAAATAGGTGAATCCAAGTTTCTATTACTTGCTCTTATGAATATTAGTGAGATGTAAGGTTTGATTTTGGGTTAGTTGGATCTTAAGTTACATATGTACTCTTGAATACACTTCAATAGTAGTATATGAGTTGTTTTTTACCAAGATTTGGTATCAACTAAGATGAACAGTGTTAGTTTTATCTCAAAAACTTTGAATTACATTTGCTCACATCAATTTGGGATTGGTTGTTCTTTCAACTACTGATTTCTGGTATTTTCTTTCGTTATGTTTGAATTTGAGAAATGACTCAAGATTTTTCATGACTTGGAAGTTCAAATGTTATTATTCACTCTAAAACTGTATTTTCATATTTGCACTAGTAATTTCTGGATTTTTTATGGTTCATCTAGATTTTGATTAGTTGAATCATAATACCTTATTTTGACTGATCTAGGGTTCTTTGGTGATCCGGAGTACAACCCGGAAGGAAACTTTTGACATATCTCTTGCTCATATTAGTGAGTGTTCCAACTGCATGCTACCTGCTCATTGTTGTTAGAAATTTACTAAACACCTTATTTGATATTTCATAGGCGAGTGTGTACTTTATCGCACTTGACCTAACTCAACTAAACATTTGATATCTCATTCATGCATGTACAAGTAACTTGATTTGCATTGACCTATACTTGTATTTGTACTTGTGCTTGACTTGTAAGTGATGAGCGATAGCATGTACCACACTCAATCCGAGTGGGAGGTGCCTCTCATTCCCGTTTCTGTATTTTTATCTTGATTAAGTCGATTGGTCATCGACTATGCTAACTACTTGGGAACCCAAACCCCACTGGCTAGTTAATCGAGTCGAGCCAGCAAGGGCTTGGTTGATTAGATAACGAACCATGGGTCTCTTGTTTTGTCGAGTGGAGTGTTATCTCCTTGACTAATCGGTATACTCGAGCATTACCACACGTGTTTATCTTGGCGTTCAGGCCCAGTAAGGGGGTTGATTGGTGGATGAAAATTGGTGTAAAGTGGCGATCTACGGTTATGGTTTGCTTCTTCAAACATTGACGGAGTGTCAACGGGTTCGGATCAAGTAACGCAGCGGAAATTTGGCTCTTGAGAGCCATCTGTATCCTTATACTTTGAAATGATTGTTACTTGTAGTGTTATTGTTTCTTTTTAAAAACTTTACACTCGCTCATTTTGAGATTTGTTACTTGAAATGTTATTGCTCACTTTTATGAACTTTTATACTCGCTACTTTGATATTTCAAGTTTTACATATGACCAACTTGCTACTTGGATCTGCATGAAGTTTTGGAACCTCATTAAGTTTTGGCTCACTCTATTCCGTTAAATTTGTTTTCCTTACAGGGGTTACGAGCGAGGGCGTGAGGTTGGTACAGGCTAGTATAGTCTAGTTTTTGAATTTTTGCGATTGTACTCGCGCTAGGGCTTGGTTAGGGTTGAATGTATCTGGAATTCATATCTTTTGTTATATTTGGGATTGTATTAATGTTTGTACTAGAAAAGAATGTACATGTACGTTCCAAACTTGGGAACTGTTATTCCATTTACTCTTGAGATTGTGAACTATTTTATTTGAAGTAAGTGAGCGAGCCCTAGCGAGAGTTAGGCAGGCGGTCTGCTAAACCCTGGGGTATGGTCTAGAGGGAGGTGGGGTCGTCACAAAACTTTCGATTCTATTATTTATTACAACTAATAAGGGAGTGAATTAGTAGTAAAGGAATTATAAAATAATTTATTCAAAATAAGAGGAAATTATAAGAAAATATAAGCAAATTTTCAAGTCATCATGCTATTAGTTTTGTTTTTCTTACAGCGTGTTCGAGCATAGACGTGAGACTGGGACAGGCTGGTGTCGTTTAGTTTTTGACTTTTGTAATTGTACTTGCGCTAGTGCTTGTCCAGGGTTAGAAGTTCATCTAGAGCTCGAATTTTTGTTAGATCCGGGTATGTATAAACATTTGAGATAGACATGTGTATGGATGTACATTCTAACTTTGGAAACTGCTGTTTTATGTACTTATGAAGTTATAATTTATAATTTTGAAAATTTGAGAGTGAGTCCGGGCGAGAACTGGGCAGGCGGTCCGCCAAACCCTTGGGTTTACCTTAGGGGAAGGTGGGATCGTTACAAGCATCACTAGATACCTTTTGTAACTCATTTTGGCCCATGATCAACCTCACACATGAGTTCCCGATTTCTGAAGATGACATGCAAATTGTATGTAATTAGTAAAAGATGTGCAAGCCTGCAGTAAAATAGATGTGCCATACACTACTACTTTAACCTACCATTTGAAATCAAGTAAACTAATCAATAACCAAAACCATAAAAAGAGTCAAAATGAACTAATAATTTAATATAATTTTATCCTCTCCTCAAAACACAAGGAAAAATGACTAAAAACCAACAAAAAAGTAAAAGAAAAACAAATTTAAAATTTTATCAAAACAAAAACCATCAAATTCTACATACAATAAATTCCAATCTGTTTATGCTCTTCTTTTATTTTGGGTGGTTTTATTTAACCAATAATGAAAACTATAAATTTAGTAACCAGAATTGCAATCAGAAATATTAAAATTCCCAAAATTCAATTATAGAACAT
The DNA here is from genome assembly GCF_003713205.1 of Coffea eugenioides. Taxonomy (NCBI): domain Eukaryota; kingdom Viridiplantae; phylum Streptophyta; class Magnoliopsida; order Gentianales; family Rubiaceae; genus Coffea; species Coffea eugenioides. The sequence continues at coordinate 25,610,591 of NC_040043.1, forward strand.
AGATGCATGTTGAATAAAGATATCAAAGAAAATCATATGATTTTTTTTGTCTAGGCAAAAATTTGCTTTCCTGAAGCAAATCATTTGCTAAAGCTATAATAAAAATTTCTTCCATATGATGCAAAATTAAATCTTGCAGAATTTTTTTTTTCACATTCGATTCAGCATCTCTACGAGAAATGGCTAATGCTTAAGGCCAGATATTCGACCCAAAGCAACAATAATACCTATTATGAATGCAAATAACCTGTTTTAGCTAATTAATCAAAATTCAATGAAATTCATGCTGTAAACTTTAAATCATCTAGAACCAGAAGGCAACCACCAAAACATCAAATAAAAGAAACGCATACTACTAGATAAGACTTGATAGGACATGAGGCTGTAATTTCTTTTTACTCGTAGAATTTTCAGTTTCAAAAGGGCATCAGTATAGGCAAATAATAGGGGAACATATAAATTCTTTAAAGAGAAGATAGCACTTCACACTACAGAATAGTCTCTGTAGAAAGCCAAACAAGAAACCTGACATGCTATGGAGTTCAAAATATCAACGTGCACAAGATCTGCTCAACAATGTCACTTAGTTGAAGATATTCTCACCTATCAATTAACCAGAAACTCAATTTAGTCACAACTTATGCTATCATTAAAACCAAAAAAATGGGAAAAAAATCCCAAGACCTTCAAGTTTACTTAGTAGTCTAAAAAAGAAGTAAAACATGTAGGGAAAACAACAATAAAAGATGAACAAACATATATTTAAAAGCTACCGTCACCATTTGATTATTCCTCAACCACAAATAAATAATGCTTCTTCCTGTAGTAGAGGCCCAAAAAAAAAAAGAAAAAAGAAAACGTCGGAGATAAAAATTTGACAAGAAAAAAAAATTTGGAAGAAGAAAGTCATGCAAGGGAAAAGATGTTGTGAAGATCAATAAATTTTTTTCTCAACAAATGGATCAAGAAAAAATTTGTGTTTTTTTTTTAAAAAGAACCAGCCAGCATGGGAAATTATACGTTTTAGGAAAATTAAAAAAAATAAAAAATTGTAGTACTTCACTATTTTAAAGATTTGCTAGTTCAACTTGGATGCTACTTCTAGCTACAATTGTTCAAGTGCATTGATTGGTAAGTAGAAGTACAACAAACAAACTCTAAATCACTTTTTATTCAAACATGGTTACCTTTTGCAATTCAATTTGAACCCATCCAAGTCAAGTATTTGAATCTTTTTAAAGCCCTTAGTAGAATTACCATCAACTACTCTTTAATCTTCATCCCCCATCCATCTCAATCAACCTAAAATGGAATTTAAACCAAATAGGTAAATTTAGTAAAAATGGGATTAAAATAACTACTACTCCTTTGAGGCAGTCTCAATCACTACAAATTACATGCCAAATTACGTGGAGAAATTTTGAATTTCTTCAACAATTCAAATAAAAGATTAGATGAGTCTGAAAAACTATAATAAAAAGGAAAAGATTAGTTGTGAAAACAACAACAAAGCATAGGAATAACATATTTTGAATAGCCTCCCAAGGCTCAACAAAGAAAGTCGTCTCCTTATACCCTTTCTTCTTTTATGTAAACAAAATCTAGAATAAACAAATGCAGCTGAGATTAGAATTATACAACAAAAACCTTAGAAAAAACAAATTAACTGCTCTTAGAAAGAAAGAATAAACCAAAAAAAATAAAAAAGACAGCCTAAAAACGTTAATCTTAAGAAAAGAATGTCAACCACTTTTCTTCTTGGTAGCAGATCACCAATCCTACAAAAAGAAGATTGAAAAATAGCATTTACCATTCTTCGAGCCATACTGATATAATGTGCAATAGCTTTTGAATACATTCAATGAAAATTTTCAATTTCACACCTAAAAAATTGCAAAAATATACAACTATAATTTATCCCCCTTGTCCTCTCTAACTAAAGGTATTACAACTACAATTTTTTTCTCCTCCAAAGAGTATAAATTAATGAAGCTAAAACTACACAATAGCCAATAAAAAGCAGCAAATACAGCGAGTGCGACAAATATGATGGCAACCTGAATCATTTTCTTGGACTCAGGACCTCTTTAAACTAAGATAAATACAACAAAAGCCCTCATTATTTCATCTAATTCTGTAACAACCAATTTAACAAATTTACCATTTTCTTTTCTACTTTGCTCGAAAGGTATACTTTTCAACCCCATAAACAAAAAAATCTTTTTTTCTACTTTTTCACTTGAGAAAAAAAAGTTTAGAGAAAACTGAAAATTGAAAAATAACAGACATAAACATGAAGTAAACAAATAAACTAGGTAAATAGCATATACCATTCCTACAAAAAGAAGACTAGAAAATAGTATTTACCATTCTTCGAGCCATACTGATATAATCTGCAGTAGTTTTCGAATACATTCAATGAAAATTTTCAATTTCGCACCTAAAAAATTACAAAAATATACAACTATAATTTATCCCCCTTGTCCTCTCTGACTAAAAGTATTACAACTAAAATTAATGAAACTAAAAGTACATAGTATCCAATAAAAAGCAGCAAATACAGCAAGTGCGACAAATATGCCGGCAACCAAAATTATTTTCTTGGAGTCAAGACCTCTCTAAACTAAGATAGCCCCACTTCATTTTATCTAATTCTATAAGAACCAATTTAACAAATTTACCATTTCCTTTTCTACTTTGCTCCAAATGTTTACTTTTCAACCCCATAAACACAAAATCTTTTTTCTATTTTTTCACTTGAGAAAAAAAAGTTCAGAGAAAACTGAAAATTGAAAAATAACAAACATAAACATGATGTAAACAAATAAACCAGGTAAAGAACATATATATGGAAAAAAAGTAGTTAAGCAACATAGCTAAGGAAAGCAAACAAAAGTAAGGATTACAAGACATGAGGGGAAACCATGGAAGACCCTATAAAGAGTGGGTTGATGGAGAGAATGAAAGCAAAGTTCCAATTTTTGGACCTGCAATATCACAAAAAATAAACAGGTTAGACAGCCCAAAAAATCTTTTAAAGGAAGAAAAATCAAAAAGAACTTTCTCAAATTCGTTAAAAGCATTCTAATACTTTTTAGTTGCGAAAAAAATTAAAATTCCAATATGGCCAAAAACCCCCAGAAAAATCAAGCAATTCTTAGGAAGGAATACAAATACTAAATCTTTTATTTTTTTAAAAATAACCAAATAGAACGCACGTTATAAAAGGGGAAAATTTACAGAACCTAATGCTGGAAGAAATTTCCAATTTTTTGCACTTGCAACATATATATATATACAAAAATTAGACTACTAGACCCCCACAAAAAATCCAAAAAGCTAGAGAGATACTGAGAATCAAGAAGAGATTAAAAAGTAAAAAAAATTATGTGTCATGCACAACATGCACTCACAATCATTTTATATTACTCGATTAGGCTGAGGATCCATGCTTTTCCTTTAATCTGCTTATTTCTTTCTCATTTTCTATTTTAGATCAGGAAAAAGATTTTTAAAAAATCATATAACCAGCTTAAATTTCACAAAAAAAGTAAAAATACTTACTAAGTAAAAAATTCACATGTTCTGATGAAAATGCTGAAGATCCATTTTTTCGTAGTCTGCTTCTTGTTTCCATGTGGCTTTCTTTTCTTTTTTTTTTTGTCTAATTTCTTGTAGTAAAAAAAATAAAATTACTTACTGAGCAAAATAACCACGATGAAGATAAATTTCACAAAAAAAAATTTAAAATACTTATTGAGCAAAAATATCACATGTTCTAATGAAGATGCTGAAGTTGCTTCTTGTTTCCACGTGGCTTTCCTTTTTTTTTTGTCCCATTTCTTGCAGTAGAAAAAAAAGTTCAAATAATTACTAAGCAAAAGAATCACCTATTCGAATGAAGAGAAAAGATGAAAATGGTGAAGATCCAGTTTATCTTTCAAAAAGACGTGAGAATAACGGAAAGTGGTTTATTGAACAGATATAGAGGAGTTAGTAGTTTGGGTATAATATTTGAGAAGGGACAGGAGAGAACGGAAGAAAAAGTTTTAGATGAGACTTGATGGGGCGGTTGCCCCGAACCCATACCCATCGGTTAGTTCCCCCAAAAAAGGCAGAAGAAGCGAAACTTACTGCACCAAAAAATAAAATGATGCTACATTTGAGAAAAGAAAAAGAAAAAAGGAACAAGGGCGGATGACTATATGCACATTCCAAGCAACCAATCCCCTTCGGCCACTTAGGCACTACATAGGCGAACAATCACACTGAGGTGGCAGGGGGTGTTCACCCTTATACTATATGGTTAATAAGGCAGCTATTGAGCACCCTAGACTATAGGAAAGGCGTATCATTGCATTTTTGTTAATTACCTTCCATTTTGCTTAGTTGGTGTTAAGAGAATACAAGTACTCTTGTAGATAATAAATTCACAAGGGTATTCTTATAAATAGTTTGTTAGGTTTGTACTACTATAAATACTAGTTGGTCACTCATAATACAAATACTAGATGTTTTCTTCCAAAATACATGTTATCATGGTATTAGAGTTAAAATCCTAGGTTTAGGGTTAAACATCTAGCAAAAGTCCTATTCACGCGATACAGGTCATCACATACTATTCACGCGTTACTGTTCCAGAGTACTGTTTATCACGAATTTAGATTGTTTTTGGTTTGATGTGCTACTAGCTATGGCTGAAAGTTCATCAAAAAGTGTCGTGGCATCAACTAATGTTATGACAATGGTGACTTCCACTAATTGGAAGTTGAACGACACTAATTATCAACAGTGCTAAAAAACTGTTAAGATTTATCTGACAAGTTTAGGAAAGCAATGACATCTCACAGATGACTCTCCTATGGAGGATAACAAGTGACTAATGTGGATTCAAGAGAATGCTCAAATTCTTGGAGCACTATGGAATTCTATGGAGTCACGAATTGCTTACATGTGTTCTCATTGTAAGACAACAAAAGAAGTTTGGAATTATGTCCGGTTATTATACTACAGTAATCTTTCATGAATGTATGATATTTCTTTGGAGTATTTTCAGTTGCAATAAAATAACAAGACAGTAACTAAAATACTTTGCTCATCTCAAGCGAATTTCAGAAGAATTAAATGTCGCAATGCCTCTCTTAAGTGATATTACAGTTATGCAGAGGCAAAGAGAATAAATGCTTGTGCTCAAATTCTTGGCTGGCCTTAAGCTAGAATGTGAACCAATCAAATCTCAAATTTTAGTAGGTGAATAATTATCATCCTTTGTAGAGGCATAAACTGGTGTCTTACGCTCTACATCTAAGGATAATGGACGAGGTGATAGTGCTCTAATTAATAACAAGTCTGCTTTAGTTGCTAACAACAATCGGATAGAGCAACTTAGATGTGAGCAAATATGGCTCTCGTGAAGGAAGAAGTAGAGGAGGTTGTGGGGGTCGTGGAGGTCGAGGCACCTATGAGTGCACTCATTGTGGTTTGAAAAATCACACTCGTGATACTTGTTAGGATTTAGGTGGAAAACCTTCTCGGTTTGCTAATGCGGTTACCACTGACCAAACTGAATCAGAATCCTCAACACAAGGGTCCCAGAGACTTTTACCATATCCGAAAAAGATTATGTTAAATTTCTGCAGTACCTGTGAGGACCCGAAAATTATTATTTTTTATCTTATTTCTTTGAGTACATTTTCTTTACTTTATTTTGTTTCCTTAATTTCTCATACATTTTTGTAAGTGAATTAAGTTTTAAATCATTTTCTATGTATAAGATAGTGCATGTTAAATTCGTAGTGCATTATGGTAGTAGGACCCACTAACGCGGTATGTGGGATAAATTTTTGAAGATTAGGAGGAGTTTTATGCAAAGGGATATTATTTTATAAGGTGTTATAGGATAATTAGAAATTGGCTAGATATTTTAATGATTGGAAGACAATAGGATGAGGATTAACCATGGCAAACCATTTGTCACAAAAGTCTTGGACCATTGACTTTGACTAAGACCTTTCTTAACCTTTTATTAACCAAAAATTGATAAAAAATCCTATCATCTTCTCCCCTCTCTTGGCTGACCTTCAATTACAAGAAAAGAAAGAAAGAAAACTCCATTTGCAACACAAAAAAAAACCTTGCTTGATCCTTGAGTTTTCACCTTAACCTTGCAAATCAATCCATAAAAGCTGAATTTGAGGTAGGAGGAGGAACTTTGGTGGAGAGTTTTTGGAGGAAGAAGCTTGTGGCTGCTTGGTCTTCTTTGGGTTTCAAGGTAACAAAGTCTAGAAACCATCTCTTGTCATTTAACTTGCCTTTGAGTGGATTTAAGGGTTAAATTATGGTGGTTTTCATGGAAAATTTCATGGTTTATGTTGTGGATCAAAATTTCCAGATTTGATCGAGGATTTCCAGCTTTGATGAGTTCATTTCAGTTGTGTTATGATTTATTAGCATTAGCATATGATTTTCCAGCTTTCCAATGCTTGTTTGGCTTTATAATAGAAATTTCCAGCTTGTGATTATGAATTTCAGCATAGGGTATAATTTTTGTAGCTTGAGTAGGTGATGGTTATATGCTATGTATATACTTGATTTAGTGAGTTGTTGGCCTAGTATGTATATGCTTGATTTGAGGCTGTTTTGTGGTGAGAATGAAGCCTTGAAAATGGCTGGAAATTAGGGAAAATAAGGGGAAGTGCTACGGAAAATGTTTCCCGCAGGATACTCTGAGCAGTCTTGGGAAATCTACCATATCTTGGTGTAAAAAAATCCAAATTGAGTTCTTATTGCATTTGAAACTAGATTCAGAGTACTTTCTACCGTGAAAATTTCAGAATTTTTCTCAATTTCTATGAATATCTGTGATTTTCAAAAGTTGACTGAATTTCCACACCTGTTCTGTTCTTCTACTGGATGAAGCAGCAATTTGAGGCTGGAATTTGACTGACTTGTGGATAGAATCTTACAAATGTTTCTTCTGGAAAATTGTACCCCTTTAAGTCTATTTTCCAAAGATATAAAGTTTATAAATTTTGGAGTTAAGAAGCTTGAGATATGACTTTTCAAATAGCGTCGTACAAAACTGGAAAAATTCTATTTTCCTAAAATTGTCCGTACTTTCATTTCCAACTTTAACTTGGAGTTGTTAAACCATTTTAAACTTGGTTTTATGATTGGAATGAGGAAATTCTTGGTTACTCATATCCTTTGGGTCTAAATGTTCTCTTTTCACTCCAAAATCATATTTGCATTGTTGCACTAGTAGTTACTTGGATTTTCTTTGGTTCACCTAAGATTTGAATGATTAAACTATAATACTTTATCTTGGTTGTTCTTAGGGTTTGTTAGTGATCAAGGGCATAACCCGAGGGGCGAACTTTTGACGTTATTTTATTTAAATTGGTGAGTGTCAAGTGCATGTTTCTTGATATCTTGATTTGAATGATACATGTTGCCACGTGTTATGTGTTTGAATATTAAACTTGATGAGGTGAGGGTGTACTTTATGTGAGGACCCTAAAATTTTCTTATTTTTATCGAATATTATTGGCTTATTTAAATATTTATCCACCTGTTTCCTCCGAATAATTTATTTCAACCCCTTTTGAACCATTTACATGGAACTATGACTTGCAAATATTTTTAAAATGTCCCGTTAATAAATTTAATTTTTGGAAGCTCGTTTAGTGAGATTTAGTGAATACGCGTTTGGAGATAATATTCGATTTGAGAGTACAGTAACCTTGGAGATTTGAGAACTCATGCGTTAGTCTTAAAATAGGTATTTTTATGAATAATTACCCTAGTATTAGTTAGTTATATCCTCGTTACGAGAATTTCTTGAAAATTTTGTTTTATCGCGCAAAAATTGGGTGTAAGCGTTTTTACGCGCGTGATTAATTGAGGGGCTGAAGACATTTATTTTGGGACTATTAAGAGTGAATAATAATAATATGAATGAAAGTGCATTAGAGGTTTAGTGCACCAGTGAAATAAACTTGAGAGGAATCGAGCACAAAACGCGCGCGCACGTGCATTATTTTAATGGACATTCTTGAGCAATTGTGGGCCACAAGTTTTAAGCTTGTTGTAGAAGCTTTAACATCGGATTTTCACCCTTCTTTTCCTCCTAAAACAGCCGACCAACAAGAGCAAAGAAACCACCAAAAAATTCCTCTGCATTTCTTGCTTCAATCCTTCATCAAATCATCTCAAAATATACACACAACACTCAAATCACTTTGTGATCAAGCTAAGCTAGGAAGAGAGCTTGCTTTCCACGGTTTTTTTGAGCTTCAAGAGGCCAAAAATTTCTGTCTTGATCATCCAAAGAGGTAATGAACGATCAACATCTCAAATCTTGACTTATGGAAATTCTATTGCACTTGTAAACTTATATAATCATGAGGGTGGCTTTATCTATGTTGGAAAGATGGTGTGTGGGCTCTATGAACTCCCACCTTGGATATATGGACTGATTTGGTGATTGATGATGAAAATAATGTTGGTTTAGTGCTTATATTGGTGGATTAATGTTGGGTTATTGATGGAAACTCAAATGAGGTGCAATGGGAAAAAGTGACCATTTTGCCCCTGGTTTGTCCGATCACTTTTGTGCAAAATTTTGAAGTTCTAATGGCTTGTCTATGTTTTTTACATGTTATATTGGTTGTGTAAAAAGTTTCATTGCAAAATAACTTGATTTGGTCACTAAAATGTTAGACTTTCGAAAGGTTAGAAAACTGGAATTTTAATCCCGTCACTGCCCAGGCAGTCTTCTTGTTTCGGCCATAACTCATTGCTCCGATGTCGGAATCGAGTGCCGTTTGTGGAACTTGAAACTAGACATTCCTATATTTCCATTGGTGTAAAATTCATGTCCTGGTTCCACTTGAGCTAGCCAAACCATTCATTTGAAATCCACTGTCCTGTTTCGTTACTTCCTGGAAGGCAGCTCATGAGCTGCAACTTAATGCTCACGAACAAGCTGGTTATGGATAGATTTTGAAAATGGTTTCTTCTGAGAAAATGTATCCTTACAAGTCTATTTTACAAAGCCACCAACCACGCTCAATTCCGAGTTGAATTGAGTGATTTATGATCAAAACTCGAATCTGGTCTGGTGAAGGAATACCTTACATTTGGACAGATTTGAACTAGCAATGATTTGGGACTTGTTATCCGAAATTTCTTGGTGTAAATCACCTATCAAATGTACCTTGGACATTTACCTACTGGAATGAATCATGTTTGAGTCGTTTCTTGGCCAAATTTTTGGAAAACGGCAAACCGGAAGCTCAAAGGCAGCTTAGCCTTAGAACTTCTTGCGATTTCAACGGTTTTGTTAACCGACTTCCCGTTCATATTTTTCTATAAAATTTGACAAGAGAGTGGCCCTTATATGTTAGTATATTCATACCAAATTTGGTACCATTCCGAGTCTATTTTGCTACCAAACTAAAGTCCCAAAGTTTGGAACTCAAATCTGAAAACTAGCTTAACAGTTTCGTTTTTCCTCCAACTTTGAGTGACCGTATCTCGGTGCTCAAAACTCCGATTCTTGATCCGCTTGTTCTGTCCTAAAATTTGCTTGTAACTCTAATTGATTTATAAATTTCGGAGGCTGGTTTGCAACGTATGAATTTTACCGAATTTCCAAAGTTAGCGAAAAACCAACCCCAGCACAATTGTGAGCACCCTGAAACAGTAACTTTAAGCCCATTTTTGAATACCTTCCACTTAAATTCATGGAAAAGTGTCTTCTAAGAACTTTTAGTACTTTCAAAGAGGTTTCCAATGGTGTCAAGTTTCCCAATTTTGGACTTGTGTAGAGTGAGATACGATTTTTCAAGAGTTCGTATCAAAACAGAAATTTTCCGAATTCCAAGGAAATGGAGTTTTTCAAGCACTCCTTATTCCTTCGATATTATTCGAACGTTGTATCATTGATTTCCAAAATGTAAACTTAATTTCTTTTGTACTTTGAAATCCCGCTCGAGAGCCTCGATTTAGGATAATTAAGGCTCGTTTCACGAGATTTTTCTAAGATTGTACTATGATACGATCTTCCTCAATAGTGGGAATATTTGAATGATAGTCTATTATTATTTGCTCAGGTGCACATGAGGACCTTCAAGAGGATCCCACGGTGGATGCTTGAACTTCAAATTGAACCTACTTGCTCTTGCTACATGGTGAGTGTCGAGTATGTGTTAAATGCTTATGTGATTGAGATATTAGTTGTACAAGTGTTATACATGATACGTAAACTTGCCAAGCCGAGTGTGTACTTTATTGCACTCGTTCTCATTTGAAATGAATAACTCATGCTTGAAATGCTGAAATATATTAAATGCTTGGATGTATCAAATTCTTGAATAACATGAACACGTTTAACTCGTAAGTTCTGAGCGGAAGCATGTACCACATCGATTCGGGTGGGAGGTGCCTCTCATACCGTCTCAGTGCTAAAATCGGTTCCCTGAGCTATAGCATGTACCACACCGATTCGGGTGGGAAGTACCTCTCATGTCGACTTAGAACCATAACCAATGATTGGTAATTGTACATGAATATGTTTAACTCGTGAGCTCTGAGCGAATAGTATGTACCACACCGATCCGGGTGGGAGGTACCTCTCATGTCGTCTCAAAACCATAAACCTTTCTAAGTCGATTGGAGCGATGTCTCATCGACCACTGAGGGATAGTATGTACCACACCAATTTGGGTGGGAGGTACCTCTCATTCGACTCAGAACTATAAGCTAAGCATAAGTCGATTGGAGCGATGTCTCATCGACCACTGAGCGATAGTATGTACCACACCAATTCGGGTGGGAGGTACCTCTCATTCGACTCAGACTCATAAATGGAACAAGTAAAGTTCTACGGACCATTAGATTGAAATTTGGCAAAGCAAGTGGAAATGAGCTCCTAAGAGCTCGCGTATCCTTCCTGAATGTGTTTTGTGAATATTCAGGAATTACTTAAATGTTATAGCTTTACCTCTCGTACCAGCTTTATTGCTACTTAAATTACCTGCTTGCATGATTTTCTTGGCCCCCCGTTAGATTTGTTTTCCTTAACAGGAACTGAAATGGGAGGAATTTGGAGAAGTTTACTTGGTGGCCCATTTGATTAGAATTTTGAATGTATTTGTTTAGACAACTTTTGGAAGCTGTATATTTTGGGATTGTAAGATGTTTTGGTAACTTATGATGTAAGATTTAATCGATTGTTAAGGAATTGACCTTCCTTTATATTTTTGACTTTTAGTACTGATTGGTTATTCTTAAGTTTGAATTGAATTTGTACCGAGTCTTGGCGAGAGTTGGGTAGGCGTCCCGCAGACACCCTAGGGTTCGCCCTTGGGAGAAGTGGAGGCGTCACACTTTATCATACTCATCCTCTCCTTCTTGAGTGACCATGTACTTGTTCGAATTTGATTGACTTGTGCATGTGCTCGACTTGTAAGTGCTAAGCGGTAGCATGTACCACACTCAATCCGAGTGGGAAATGCCTCTCATCTCGTCTCAGTATTTTTATCCTGATTAAGTCGATTGGAGTGTTATCTCATCGACCATACTTGTTCTTGTTTGGGTATACTCGAGTATTACCGCCACTATTTCTATTTGGCGTTTGGGTCCGGTTGGGGGTGAAATGGTGGATGAGGATTCGTATCAAGTGAATTCTACGGACTTGTTATTTACGTGGTTGACGGAGTGTCAACAAAATAAATGACATCCAAGATCGTGAAATGGCAAGCTTGTGGATTAGCTCCTGAGAGCTCCTGTATCCTCTTAATGAATGCGTTTTAGTCCTTTTGTAGCTTTACATGAATCCATTGTTGCTATTTTGTATATGTGCTATTTGAGTTGAATTATGGTATTTGTTTTACTTGCTTGCTTGATATCTTGGCCTCACTGAGCGTCCGCTCATCCCTTTAAGTTGTTTTTCCTTAACACGAATTTGAAGTGAAGAATTGGAGGCACTAGACTAGCCAACTTTTTTTCTAGAGTTAGTGTGATTTCCTGAGCGACTTTTGGACATTTGAAAGTGTAGATTTTATTTGTATTTGAAATATTATGGTTGTAATAGTTAATGCTATTGTCTAAGGATTGTGGCTGTTGTTATTCAAGTACTTTCTTGGTTTTAAGAAATTGTTTGGCTTGAAATCATGATTTGGTTCGATTGAATGCATGAGTCCTGGCGAGAGTTAGGCAGGCATTCCACCAAACCCTTGGGTTCGCCCTGGGGGAGGTGAGGCTGTCACAGTACCACATTGCAAATCACGCATCTCTTCCCTCTACTTCTTTAGCACAAAAAGGTAATGTTATGAGTTGTCTTTCCACATCCTCTAATTCTGATTCATGGGTTATTGATTTCGGGACTACTGATCATATGTCAAGTACCTCTAGAAATTTTTGTCGCGCCCCATTTTTTGAAAAAATAAAATTATGAGTTATAAAAATGAATTTTTGATTAATTTTGAGTAAAAATGAATTTTTAATTTTTTAGAAAATAAATAAAGAAATGGGCCTAAAATAGGACTAAATAGTGCGACAATTTTGGCCCAAAATAAAAGTTTAAAAAGGATTTTTTAAGAAAAGCAGGAGTCGCCACTTGGTATTGAGTTAAGGTGTACCAAGTCACCTAAAATGATTTTTTTTAAAAAAAGTAAAAAGTAGAAAAAACCCTTTTAAATGACTCCAAATTTTCGAAAATCAAGAGAAAAGGCTCGGGAGTCACGGTTGAAGAAAGGGAAGGTAAGGATAAAATCCAAGATACCCTTTCAATCTAACCAAGGTTAGTTGTGTGATTTAGTCGAAAAAATTTTCTTAGTTTACCCTATAAAACTTATTCCATTGGGAGGTTACTACACGGATGCAGCCTAGACCTAATGTATATTAGGAGGATCGAAGTATCTCTTCCAAGTTTAATTGGTGCGAATCACATTAATTGTGATACCCAAGAAATGATTCTTAGAAGAGGTCGAATATGCAAAAATGAGACTCAAAGAAAAGAAAAATTATAATATTATAATATATAAATGTACGTGACCTAATAGGATAGGAATGCAACATAACAGGTATAGGGAACTGAATTCGTAACTCAATTTTTCTTTTTATAGAAGAGATACGAGCGTGCTAAGGCCATGAAGCCATACTCGTCCATTTCCCATATTTGAAGGGTAATTTCCCTAATTTAGTCAAGCAAATGCACTAATTGACTCCTAATTTCCTTAAATGGAATGAAAGTCTAAATGTCATATTTCGCACATAGGTATAGGGGATATATAGGAAAAATATCATGCAAAATGGTAAGAATCCTAAAAAGTAGAAAATATGCATGAAATGTAGTGATTTGTCACACAAACATGATCTAATGCGTGGACGGTCCCTAAGGGTCTAGCGTTGGATTAGCCCATGTCTATAAATTCTCACTAGCGTTGGACTAGTGAGAAATTGAAAAAAGGGCCACAACTAGCATTGGACTAGTATGGTGTCGTCATGCATTTATTATAATCAAATAAATCATATAAAACATAATAAAACAAATAATCGTGTAAACACATAAAACACATAACACATAAACATAATATCTAGATGCAAAGCCCTAATGAAAGCAAGTAAACACATAAGCACATAAGTATGCAACACATAAACAAATAAAAGCAAATAGAGACCTAACTATTACATTCGGGGGTCCTAACTACAATCTAAAGGAGTAAAGAATAAAATAATAACCTAACTATTACAATTTGGCATTTAATTGCCTCTCAAATAATCAAAAATTAAATTAAAATAAATATACAAAATTAAAACCAATAAAGTGAATAAATAAATAAATAAAATAAAATAAAAAACATTCAAAAAACATTCAATTACACACATAAAATCACATAGGAGCACATAGGATTTTTAAATAATAAAAAATACCTCTCCTTGAAGTAGTAGCTAATTGGGTTTGGATTTACCCTATTTAAAGCTTCAAAAATCAGCAAAGTAGTCAATGTACCAATTTAATTAATAAATAAAAGCAATAATATGTAAAGAAATGAAAATAATCATGAAATTGAACAATTAAAGCATTTAAATGAAAGTAACCAACCCATATTCAAGAAATTAAAACAAGCAAGGACCTAATTGAAATAATTATAAAAGTTTTAAGGGTCAAATTATTATTATTGATAAGATTAGAAGTCAAAAATAAAGTTTTAAAAATTAATGGAGTTCTACTAATTATCTCCTAAAACCTGAAAATAAACTTATTAAAACATGGTTAAATCATGAAAAGATGATTGAATTTCAAAAGGGTAAAATTGATTGATTTTCCATACTTTTGGGCCATAGTGAAATAAGGAAAAACTTGAGGGGTTAAAATGCAATTTTTGGAAGTTTTGCATGCAAAGCTTCGAAGAAGCTTTCTGCAACTGAAGCTTTTTGCAACTCCCTACTGCTACTTTGCAACTCATTCAAACTTCCTTCACAATTTCAAACCAAAACCAGCAAACTCGTTAACCAAAACCCATTAAAAACTTCAACTCTCTTTGAATAACACAACCCAACTGCAGGAAACATTATTGTCATTGAAGATCAAACGAATAACCAAATGGAAAAACATGCAATGACAGAGAAAAACAAAACCAACTTTCTGGTGAATCCTAAATGGGTTTATCGAAAGCTAACACCTTGCAGCCAAACTATTGAACCATCGAGCATCAAACTATCCCAACACTTTGATGAAATCAAATCATCAAAACCCATGGATCACATCCATTCTGCTTTCACGGATGAAGAAAGCTGATGGCCCTTTTTTTTTGTTCATAAGCTTCCAACAGAAATTTTACAACACAACTTTGATTATGAGCCACAAGATTTGCAAAGCAACAAGGACATATATTCAAGATTGGCGAGGTCAGCACTTTGAGTCTCAATCTGGCCAGCTTAGAGATGTTTTCTCCAAGAAGTTTGTGAATGAAACTTCTTCTATTATCTCCCAAGAAAGTGCAAAAGCCAAAAGATTTCTCCAAAAACCAAAATCGAAGCAGAAATTTGACCCCGAAACAGGCTAGTTCATCAGCCTGGTGACGAAACTTTCTGTAGAAAACTTTTCTTCCTTTTCTATTTCCTCTCCCTCTCTTTCCCTCTCCGTTGTTTCTCTTTGTTTTTCCTCCTGCTTTTCCTCTCTCAGCCAGGCCAAATTCCCCCTTTTCTGGTTTTTTTTTTCTTTTCTCTTTTCTCTCTTTTCCTTGAAACCCTCTTCCTCTCTTCTTCTGGTTTTCTCCTTTTCCTAGTTTCTCTCTTGTTTTCCTTGCTCTCCACAGTCTCTCTCTCTCTCTCCTCACTCTTCCTCTCCCTCTCTTGTTTTTTCCTCTGCCTGAAAGCTCTCCCCCGTTGTTCATTTTTTGTTCCTTTTTTCCTTGTTTTTTCTCCTCTACCACCCGAAGCTCCTTTCTTCCTATTTTCCTCTTGGTTCCAGATTTTTCTCCCATTTTCCTTCCAAATTTTTCCCAATCCAACAAGTGTTCTTGCCACCTATCCCCTAAATATTGTGGTGTGCAAAAAGCCAAAACCACATGGCTCATTTGCATGCATTCCACCTAGCTATCTTGCATGCATTCCACATATTTTTGTTTTTTTTGTTTTTATTTTTTTTTCAAAACAAATTTAGGGTAAACAAAATGTTAAACTTCTATTTGAAATTGCCTTGCAAATTTTCATTTATTTTGAAGAAATTAAATTTGAAAAGATTAAAACAAATTTTTTTGTGAGACTTTTCTTTTTTCAAAAATTTAATGCAAAAAATGTTTGTTTTATTGATTATTTTTAAAAGAAGATGAACCTTAGCTCAATAAAAATAGCTAACTATCATTTTACGACTTTTGATGAAATACAAATGAAAATTAAATTAAAATTTTGGTGTCTACAATTTTTGTAATATTTAAGAGTCTACTTCTTTTTCTCATGTTACTTTAGTTGATGAATCTATAACAAAAGTTAAAGGACTAGGCACTATAGAAATTAACCCATCTCTTACACTGTCTTCTGTTCTTTACATACCCAATATGTCTTTTAATCTAATGTCTGTTAGTTAACTTACTAAATTTCTACAATATTCAGTTACTTTTTTTCTTGATTTTGTTGTCATTCAGGATTTGAAGACAAAGAGGATGATTGGTGGAGGGCATGAGCATAGTGGTCCTTATTTTTCTAAACTCCAATGGTCCGCTTACGTGTCCTATTACTATTTCTCCTCTTGAAATTCACTGTCATTTGGGTCATCTGTCTCTACAAAATTTGAAAAAGTTGATTCCTACTTTGAGTCAGTTGTCTTCATTAGAATGTGAATCTTGTTAGTTAGGAAAGCATCGTCATGTTTCTTTTGCCCCTTGAGTCAATAAACAGGTTTTTGAACCCTTTTTGTTAGTTCATTCTGATGTTTGGAGTCCTAGTCGCGTCACTTCAAAGTTAGATTTTAAATATTTTGTAATCTTTGTTGATAACTCTTTTAGAGTTGCATGATTTTATTTAATGAAAGATCGTTCAGAGATATATTCCATTTTTTGTGCATTTGTTATAGAAATAAAGAATCAATTTGGTGTATCTATACGTAGATTTTGCAGTGATAATACGAAAAAATATTTTTAGTTCCTTTTGATACTTTTATGACTAAATCCAGTATTATTCATCAGTCCTCTTTTCCCCACACTCCACAACAGAATGGAGTTGCTAAAAGAAAAATTAGACATTTAGTCAAAATTGATCGAACACTTTTATTGCACATGAATGTGTCTAAACAGTTTTGGAGTGATGCAGTTTTAACTGCATGCTATTTAATTAATCGCATGCCATCTAATATTCTTGGGGGCCAATTACCTCACTCCATTCTTTTTCCTCGTGAACCTATATTTAAATTACCTCATCGTATTTTTGGATGTGTGCGTTTTATTCATCAGCTTACTCCCGAGGTGGATAAATTAGATCCTCATGCTATTAAATGTATTTTCTTAGGATACACACAAGTGCAAAAAGGATATAGATGTTACAGTCAAGATTTAAATCGATTTTTTACTTGTGTTGATGTTACTTTCTTTGAGTCCACTCCTTGTTTTATGAAACAAAGTATGCCTAGTGAGTTAGAACAGTGTTTCTCTTTTTTTTCTCCTGTTTTATCAGTCCTTTCATCTTTATTACCTGAGTTATGCAGTCCACCAGATTCCACAACTCGGTTATCTCGTCTTAATCTTTAAATTTATTCTCGTCGTTCCGTAATTGAGAAAGCCCCTGATACACCATGCATTGCACCAATTAACTTTCAATGTTCAAATTCAGGTTTAACGCCCTCTTGTGAGTTAGATCTTCCTATTAATTTAAGCGAAGGTAAGAGAAACTGTACTTCTCATCCTATTTCTAATATTTTTTTCTTATTCTTGTATCTCTCTGTCATTTTCTTCTTTTGTTGCTTTATTTGACTTTGTATCCATTTCTAAATCTATTACCTATGCTCTCAATTATTCTGATCAGAGATTAGCTACGCAAAAAAAGATGTTTGCATTAGATAAAAATGATACTTGGGATCTTGTCCCTCTTCCTTCTGGGAAGCCTGTTGTTAGTTGTAAATGGGTGTACACTATAAAAGTGCAACTTAATGGTTTTATTGATAGATTGAGGGCTTGTCTGGTAGCTAAAGGACATACTCAAGTGTATGGAATAGACTATTTAAAGACATTTTCTCCTGTTGCAAAGATTACCTGTGCTCATCTTCTTATCTCTTTGGCAACAACTTATAATTGATCATTACATCAGTTGGATGTGAAAATTACATTTTTACATGGAGATTTGGAGGAAGAAGTATATATAGAACAACCTCGTGGATTTGTTATTCAGGAAGAGAATTCACGATTGGTTTGTCATTTGAAAAAATCTTTATATGGATTGAAACAGTCTCTTAGCACTTGGTTTGGTCGATTAGTAGTGTTGTCATGAAGTTCGGTCTGACAAAATGTGGAGTAGATCGCTTTGTATTTGATCGGCATTCTAATGTTGGTAAGATTTTATTAGTTGTTTATGTGGATAATATTGTGATTACAAGTGATGATGCTGTGGGGTGTCAGGATCCGAATTTTTTTTATTTTATTTTATTTTGTTTATTTTGTTTCTTCAAATACATTTTTTTACTTTACTTTATTGCCTTAATTTCCTAGGTATTTTATAAGTGAGTCAAACTTTTAAATTATTTTTCTTTTATAAGTTAGTGCATGTTAAGTTCGAAGTGCATTATGGAAGTAGGACCCACTAAAGAGGTATGTGCGATAAATTTTTGAAGATTAGGAGGAGTTTTGTGCAAAGGGATATTATTATATAAGGTGCTAAGAGATAATTAGAGGTTGACAAGATATTTTAGTGATTGGAAGACAAAAGAGATGATGATTAACCTTGGATGGACATTTGTCAGAAAAGCCTTGGACTTTTGACTTTTGACTAAGACCTTTTTTACTCTTTTATTGACAAAAAAATTGGCCAAAATCCCGAAATTTTGAGTGAAGAAAAGAGAGAAAAACCTTCATCTTCAACCACCAAATCTTGCTTGAATCCTTTGGTTTTCCACTTAAGCTTGCAAACTACTCCATAAAAGGTGACATCTAAGGAAGATTAAGGGCTTTGGTGGAGTGATTTGGGAGAAAGAAGCACTTGGTTTCCATTTCTTCTTAGGGTATTAAGGTAAATATATCAAGAAGCTCTCTTTTATTTTATTACTTGCTTATGAGTGGATTTAAGGTTTGATTTTGGTAGTTTTCATGAGAAATTTCATGGTTTGAGTGGTGATTTAAAAATTTCAGCTTTGATGGTAAAATTTCAGCTTTGATATGATGCTGTGAGTTTAGCCATGAACTAGTAGCTTTGCCATGTGAATTTTCTAGCTTATATATGTATTTTGGCTTGCCTATAGAAAATTTCAGCTTGTAGTTCAAAATTTCAGCTTTGTTGTGGTTGGTTTTTGAGCTAGGAAATTGGCTATTTTGGATGATTTTGTGGCCTTAAACAAGTGTACTTTATAACTGGTAATTTGTGGTTGTGATTGAGGTTGGATTGATATGAGTATAAGTGTTGAGTTTAGATGGAAAAGTGAAGAAAATAAGGGAAAGTGCTGCTAAAATTTTTATTACTTCCTTTCTTGTGAAATATGTGATGAATGAAGGGTGAGTTTCGGTTAGTTTGGATTAGGCTACATGTGATCTCTTGAGTGCACTTTGATGGTAGCGTATAAACTGAAATTTTGATAAAACCATGTGTAAAATAAGAGGAAAGGTGATGGTTTCTTCTAGCATACTTTCTGGTTGCATTTGTTCCACTTTAAACTCGAGGTCGGTTGTCTTTTAGCTATTTTATTGCTGGAAATTCCAATCGCGAATTGGAATGAGGAACTCCTTGGTTACTCATGTCCCTTGGGTCCAAATGTTCTCTTTTCAATTCCAAAACCGTATTTGCATCTTTCCATTAGTAGTTATTTGGATTTTCTTTGGTTTACCTAAGTTTTGAATGGTTGTGTGAGAACCCAAAAATTTTCTTAATTTCTAGGCATTATTTTATTTCTTTGCACATGTTTTCTATAGTTTCTTTATTATATTAATTTTCTAGCTATTTTTATAAGTAAATATAGTTTTTAAATCATTTTTTTAGTATAAGTTAGTTCAGGTGACATTAGGAGTGTATACTGAACGTGGGACCCGTTAGTGCGTTAAGTGCGATAAACTTTGACGACTAGGTCAAGTTTTGTATTAATGAATATTATTTTACCAGGTGTTAGGAGATAATTGGAGGTTAGCTAGGTAATTAACCATTGGTAAGTAAGAGGATAGGAATAAACCTTAAAGGCGCCATGTGTCGCGTTTCTATTCGAAGGTGGATTTTGACCAAAAGTTGTCTTAACTTTCCTAACATCAATTTTGACCAAGCTTTCTTCATTTTCATCCCCTCTTGGCTGAACCCTTTGAGAGAAGAAAAGAGAGAAGACTTCATCTTGTTACTTCAATTTCTTGTCCAAGTCTTGAGTTTCAACTGATTAATTTGCAAATTTCTCCATAAAAGTTACTTGCTACGGAGGATTCAAGGTATTGGTGGAGTAGTTTAGGAAGAGGAAACCCCAAGCTACCACCTTTCTTGAGATTTCAAGGTACTTTGCTTAGAAATTCCCTCTTTGTTTTAATAATGGTCAATTAGTGCCTTATAGTGGCTAAATATGTTGTTTTGTGGAAGATTTCATGGTTTAAAGTAGAGTTTTGATAAATTTCAGATTTATTGGTGAATTTTCTGTCCTTATATGATGATTAATGGTTGGTCATGGAATGATAGCTTTATATGGTGTAAAATGAAGCTTTTGTGTGTTGGTTGTGGTTGTTTGTGAAAAATTTCAGTTTGTGGGGAAAAATTTCAGTTTTAGGGCTTCAAGTTAGGGCTTTATTATGGTTGGTGGTAGAGCTCTTAATTGACTAAGGTTGAAGGGTATTGTAACCCTAATGAGGTGTGTTGAATAGCCTATGCTTTGTAGGTGTACTCGTGGTTGTTTTGAATGAATGTTGGTGGTTGCTTGTAGGATGGAAAAGTATGAAATTTAAGGGGAAATGCTGTCCAATTTTGAGGATATTGGGTTCCTTTGAGTTTAGATTGAGGTTGGATAGAAATGAAAGGTTTTGGGGTTTGTTTATACTTTTAGCACTAAATGTTATGTATTTTCCATTCCAAGCTATATTTGGTCTTGCATTAGTAGTTCATTGAAGAGGTACGACTCGTGCTCGAGTCTCAATTGTTGTTTTCTTGATTATTATAGGACGTGCCAGTGATCCAAGGCATACGTCGGACGAAAATTTGTGAACTTGCTTTGTTTGAACTGGTGAGTGTACCATGCATGATTTAATGCTTAATTGGTTATTTGTACCTGAATCTTTGGACTGAATGACTGTGAACTCTGTTTATACTGTATAAGACGAGAGTGTACTTTATCACTCTCGTTCTCTTATCCGTGTGACTGTTTACTGTATAATTGTGAATCCGTACTTGTGCATGGTTTGATATCGTTTGGAGACTTGTATCCAATGACTTTACTGTGATCTCTGAGCTCAAACCTCATTTGTCGTTAATCGAGTCGAGCCGGCAAGGGCCTGGTCGATTAGATAACGAACCATGGGTTTACTGTTTGTCGAGTGGAGTGTTATCTCCTTGACCTTGTGGTATATTCGAGTATTACCCCCTACTGTTACTGTAAGGTGTTCGGGCCCGGTAAGGGGTGTGTATGGTGGATGGAATATGGTGTAAAGTGGAGCCTACGGTCGTGGTCACTTTCAAACGTTGACGGAGGGTGAACGGGTTCATATCAAGTGGTGATAAGGTGAAATTGGTACTTGAGTACCATCTGTATCCTTTTACTCCATGTTAAAATGTGGTGCTCCTTGGTATTGAAATGAAGTCTATGTGATTGTTTAAAGTGTACTTCTGTGATTCCGGATTGCATGACCTGTTGGTACCTCATTGAGCGAAAGCTCACCCCCTGTTATTTTATTTTTCCTTACAGGATTACTACTATGGAAAACATGATTTTTGGAAGAGAGAAAGAGTCGAGCTAGTATAGATGATTCTTTTGTATAGCTCCTCTGTAGTTGGAAAACTCTAAATGTATATTGATCCAATGTTTCCTTTTAAGTGTAATGTGACCAACGTGTGTATATAAAAGTGTTAATCATGTCTATGTGGTATGTTTGGTTGGAATTGTACATTCTCTAATGATATATAAAGTTTACTTGTACTTGATTGGAATTCGGACGAGTGCAGAATTTGAACAAAGAAAGAAAAGTTTTGGCGGGAAGAGAATCTGGCTGACTATCCGGCCGATAGCTGGCCAGATTGACAGGGGATTTGGGTTACATTTTAGGTTAAGCCACTGCCTCCAATCCGGTCAGGAATCCTGCCGCATTGTGGCGTGGTAGGTGATTTTCCGGTTTCATTTTTTTGTTTTCGTTTCGTTTCGTGCTCGTGGATGCGTATATTCGACGTACGATTGCACCGTATGATTTGACAACTGTGTGTTCAGCTTAGTAGTCCTGGCGAGAGTTGGGCAGGCAGTCCGTTAACCCTTAGGGTATGCCCTAGGGGAAGGTGGGGCTGTCACAGTTGGTATCAGAGCCTAAGTTAGAAATAACCTGGGCGAACTCGAAACTTGATTCTTAGAACCTTCGGGGATTGTGTTAGGGTCTGTTTAAGTGATATTATTCTGTCTAAGCTGTAAAGTCTGGATATCCTTATAGGTCATGGACGGAGCTAGTGGGAGCGGAGGTGGGCCGTCTCGGAGGCGCTTTCGCGTCGTCAATTACGAGGAGAGGCCCGGAGGACAGATTCGGCGCTGGAGTACGGCCTGTCGGACTAGGCGTTGTACCCGTTGCCAGAATTACTCCTACATTGACCATGTGGTCGTGGCGGTATTAGATGAGAGGAGGAGGCTCAGGCGTGCCGCCGCCAGAGATCACACTGAGATGCTGTGTGTGAGGAGCATCATGAGGATGCAACAGGATTGTGAGGACTCGTAAATTTTCTTTATTTTATAATATTTTATTTTATTTTCTCGCATGTATTTTCTTCATTATACCCTATTATATTGATTTTCCAGAGATTTTTATAAGTGAGTATAGGTTTTAAATCATTTTCATAATATAAGTTAATTCATGATAAGTTTAAAGTGCGTTGTAGACGTGGGGCCCGCTAGTGCGCTAAGTGCGTTAAATTTTGGCGATAAATTGAGGTTTTGTATTAAGGGGTATTATTTTACAAGGTGTTAGGAGATAATTAGAGGATAGTTATCTAGCTTAAGCTTGGTAGACAAAGGGATAAGAATAAACTTAAGAAAGGCCAAGTGTCATGACACTATTGGATGGGGACTTTGACCAAATTTCTTTACCTTTACTAAAATCAAATTTTGACCAAATTTTTCTTCATTTTTCACCTTGCTTGGCCTAAATTATTGAGGGAGAGAAGAGAGGAAATACTTCATCTTGCACTCCAATTTCTTGGTTCAATCTTGAGTTTTAACCGGTAGTTTTGGAAACTACACCATACAAGTGCTTATTAAGGAGGAACAAAGGTCTTGGTGGAGTGATTCTTGTAGAAGAAAACCTAAGCTATCATCTTTCCTCTAGTTTCAAGGTAAATTCCATAGAAAATTCGTTTTACACTTAATAATTGTCAATTAGTGGATTGGAGAGGTTAAATATGTAGTTTTGTGGATAAGTTTATGGTTTGAAGTAGGGGTATGGTGAATTTCAGTTTTTATAGTAAATTTTCTGTCCGCATATGATGATTGATGTTTAGCCATGATTTGGTAGTTGTCATGAGTAATTTTGAGCTTGAAAATGCTAGTTTTGCTTGCCTCCGAAGAATTTCAGCTAGAGTGCATAAATTTCAGTTTTAGGGTTTCAAATCTGCCCTGTTTTTTCACTGTATGTTCGACCATGTTAAAGGCTGGATCAGCCCTTACCCAAAACATGAAAGTTGTTGGTATTTGGGTTAGCTAGCTACTGGTAAAATTCAGCTCAATCGGAGCACTGTAACTTGTGAAATGACCGAAATTCTCTTGATTGCCCACAAGCCTTGTTTCGCGGACTGTTTTTTGTCCTCTCTGAGATTTTGATTTTTAACCATGAAAATGCATGATTTGGCCTTGGAGGTCTTCATAAGAAATGTAGATATATGTCTTGGCTTCGAAACTCCGTAAGAATCGTCTCAATCCGATAAGTGTAGCTTCAGTTGTGGTTATTATGCTGAAAGATGTGTTTTATAGTCTATGATTTGTATGTAGATTGATTTGAGATGAGTTGGGGTTGATTGTAGGATGGAAAAATAGAGAATTTAAGGGGAGGTGCTGTCCAATTGTTAAGTCATTTGGTTCCTTCAAGTGTGAGTTAATTTTGTTAGAAATGTAACGTTTTGGGGGTTGCGCATGTTGTAGAACTAACCGCTATCGTTTTACTCCAAAACCACACCTTTATCTCTTTATATTTGTAGTCATTTGAATGGGCATACGACTAGTAGTCGAGCCTCACTGTGCATTCTGTTTACTCGGTTTTGGATGTGGAAACTTCACTTGATTTACTTTGGTTATTCTTAGGGTTTCACGGTGATCAAAGCCCTACTTTGGAGTGAAAACATTGAAGTGGTTTGATAGACCTGGTGAGTATACCACTCCCCTCATTGTTGCTTAACTTGGATTCTGTACATGCAATCTGTGATTTGAATGATTGTACTCTTTGTTTAATCTGTTTGAAATGAGGGTGTACTTTATCACACTCGTTCTCTTATTTGTCTGCCTATTTACTGTGTACATTTGAATCTGTTATCTGTATCTGAGTCTGTTCTGACGTCGTTTGGTGACTTGTATCCAACGACCCTTTTGTGATCTCTGAGCTCAAATCCTGTGGTTAGTTACTCGAGTCGAGCCGGCAAGGGTCAGGTCGATTAGATAACGAACCACGGTTGTCTGTTTCTGGGAATCTTTGGGTATTAAGACTCTTGATTCCGGTATACTCGAGTATTACCACTTCTGTTTCTGTTGAGGTATTCGGGCCCAGTAAGGGGCATGTTTGGTGGACGAAATTTGGCATAGAGTGGGGTCTACGAACATGTTGGTTCTATATACGTTGACGGAGAGTCAACGAGTTTGGATCAAATACTGCAATGGAAATCTGGCTCCTGAGAGCCACCTGTATCCTTCCTATTTGAATCATTGTGTCTAACTGCTTTACTTTATATCTGGCATGTCTATCTGATTGGTTAAACGTGAAATGCCATGATTTTACTGCTATATGTTTGGTATCTCATTGAGCGTAAGCTCACCCCCTCCTCGTTATCTTTGTTTTCCTTACAGGAACCACTTTTGGAAATCATGATTTTTGGGAACGAGTTGAGCTAGTTAGATATTCTTTTGTTTTTTTGTATAGCTCCTCGACAGTTGGAAACCCTAAATGTATTTTAATCGAATGTTTTGTTTGATTTGTAAAGTTACCAATGTGTAAATATACAAGCGTTTTTTTATGTTTACATGGTACATTTACTTGGAAATGTATACTCTCTAGTGTTAGTTAAAGTATATTTGTATTTGGTTGGGTTTTGGACGAGTACGGAATTTGAACGAGGAAAGAAGAAAATTTTTGCTGAGAACTATTCACCGAATCTGGCCAGTTCTTGACCGGATATCTGGCCGGATTTGCAAGGGAGTTTGAAAATAATTGGGTTAAGCTACTGCCTCCAATCCGACCAGGAATCCGGTCGGATTGTGACGTGGCGGTTACTGTTCATTTTCAGTTTTGTTTTCGTTTTTCGTTTTCCTTTTCGTTGAAGTGTTTAATCGATGTTCCATTTTGCCGTATGATTTTGTAAGTTATATTTGAGTTTGGTGGTTTTCAATTGTTCGTTTTCTTAGGGTAGGGTTTGTGTGATTCGACTCCGTAGTCTTGGCGAGAGCTGGGCAGGCGGTCCGCTAAACCCTTTGGTTCGCCTTAGGGGGAGATGGGGCTGTCACAGTTGGTATCAGAGCCACTTCGCGTGGTCTCTGCAAGGAGTGAGCTTGGGCCAAGTGGTGTTATGGTCCTGCTTTATGAATGTGTTTAAAGGATTAAGTGCTTTCTTGGGTGTAAGTTATGAATCGTGCATGTTATAAGTGTAAAAATCTCTATCATGGAACTTGAGGAAGATAGATATGTATGTCGGGTAGGAATCTTTAATATAGATGATTTACGCTTGGGACCGGCAGGCTCAAGTTGTGAATTATCTTATTTGGGATTCTTGTACCCGGCTACTACAGAGATGAGAGCCTAGGTTAGAAGAGACTTGAGCGAACTAGAAATGTGTTTCTCTGGAACTTCGTGTGATTTGTTTGGGTGTCTTTAAGTATGATTAACCTTGATTAAGATATAAATTGTTTATTTCTCGTAGATTATGGACGGAGCCCTAGAGAGGGAAAGCTTTTCATTAATTGCTTTTGTACCTTTGGCCTAGTTGGTATATAGTATCTTTGATGACCCTGATACTTTCATGGGATTCCTTTTGCTTGTATCTGATCGACTACTATCGTGTGATTTGTTTGATAAAGTGTTAAGTATATATGTTTTTGATTTGTGTGTACCTTTTGTTACTTACTTATGCATATAATTATCTTTAATGTTATTTTCACGCTTCGACCCTAGAATGGTTAATCAAATGGAGGGTACCCCGTCGTGGATGAGGCCGTGGATGTGGTATTAGGCAACCTTCGACTGAAAGGGGTAATCAGGAACCCACGCCTGAACCAAACCCTGAGCCTAGAATCGACCCTAATGCCCTAGTAGCCGCTGTTATCCAGCGTATGACCGATCTGCTAGCCCATGTAGTAAAACACCAGGGCCAAAACCCTAATCCTCAACCTGAAAATGCTGGTAACAATGTAGAGGGCGAGGATAGAGCCCTCGAGAGATTTCAAAAGTTCTCCCCGCTGAAATTCCTTGGAGGACCCGATCCAGATGTGGCCGAAAGGTGGTTGGAGAAAATGATAGACATATTTGCAGCTTTACACTATACCGAGGAGAGACAGGTCATGTTTGCTGTCTTCCAACTGGAGGGAGCCACCCGTTCTTGGTGGAACGTAATTCGAATGAAATGGGAAAAAGAACAAACCCCGAGGACGTGGGCGAATTTCATGAGGGAATTCAACGCCAAGTTTTTCCCTAATCCAAGAAATGAAGGAAGATGAATTCATTCGGTTTCGCCAAGGAACTCAGACCGTAGCCGAGTATAAGAGTCAATTTACTCGGTTATCTAAATTTGCGCCTGAACTGATTGTAACTGAACAAAGACGGATAAGGCATTTTGTCCAGGGACTAAATATTGAGATTCAGAAGGACCTGGCTGTAGCCCAACTTAGTGCCCTTAGGGTTTCACGGTGATCAAAGCCCTACTTTGGAGTGAAAACGTTGAAGTGGTTTGATAGAACTGGTGAGTATACCACTCCCCTCATTGTTGCTTAACTTAGATTCTGTACATGCAATCTGTGATTTGAATGATTGTACTCTTTGTTTAATCTGTTTAAAACGAGGGTGTACTTTATCACACTCGTTCTCTTATTTGTCTGCCGATTTACTGTGTACATTTGAATCTGTTATCTGTATCTGAGTCTGTTCTAACGTCGTTTGGAGACTTGTATCCAACGACCCTTTTGTGATCTCTAAGCTCAAAACCTGTGGTTAGTTACTCGAGTCGAGCCGGCAAGGGCCAGGTCGATTAGATAACGAACCAAGGTGGTCTGTTTCTGGGAATCTTTGGGTATTAAGACTCTTGATTCCGGTATACTCGAGTATTACCACTTCTGTTTCTGTTAAGGTGTTCGGGGCCGGTAAGGGGTATGTTTGGTGGACGGAATTTGGCGTAAAGTGGGGTCTACGGACATGTTGGTTCTATATACGTTGACGGAGAGTCAACGGGTTTGGATCAAGTACTGCAATGGAAATCTGGCTCTTGAGAGCCACCTGTATCCTTCCTATTTGAATCATTGTGTCTAACTGCTTTACTTTATATCTAGCATGTCTATCTGATTGGTTAAACGTGAAATGCCATGATTTTACTGCTATATGTTTGGTACCTCATTGAGCGTAAGCTCACCCCCTCTTCGTTATCTTTGTTTTCCTTACAAGAACCACTTTTGGAAATCATGATTTTTGGGAACGAGTTGAGCTAGTTAGATATTCTTTTGTTCTTTTGTATAGCTCCTCAACAGTTGGAAACCCTAAATGTATTTTAATCGAATGTTTTGTTTCATTTGTAAAGTTACCAATGTGTAAATATACAAGCGTTTTCTTATGTTTACATGGTACATTTACTTGGAAATGTATACTCTCTAGTGTTAGTCAAAGTATATTGGTATTTGGTTGGGTTTTGGACGAGTATGAAATTTGAACGAGGAAAGAAGAAAATTTTTGCTGAGAACTGTTCACCGAATCCGGCCGAGTATCCGGCTAGTTCTTGACCGGATATCTGGCCGGATTTGCAAGGGAGTTTAAAAATAATTGGGTTAAGCTACTGCCTCCAATCCGGCCAGAAACATTCATGGGCTAAAGATTCAGATTTTACACCATATCAAGCCATCATTCATGGCCAACCAATAATTATCATATAAAAACCGAAAAATCACCAATAAATCAGAAATTTGTCAAACTCTACTTAAAATCATGAAATCATCCCCAAAGTCACTCATTTCACTCAAAGCAGGCCAAAACCAAGAAATCACATAGACTTAAAATTTGGACAGCATTTCCCCTAAAATTTCAGATTTTTCATCCTACAAACAACCATTTAAATTCATCCAACACAACCACAAGTACAACTACAATTCATAATCTATTCAACCCACCTTATTAGGGTTACAATACCCTTCAATCTTAGCCAATCAAGAGTTCCACCACAACCCTAGAAGAGCCCCAAATTTTGAAACCTTAAAACTAAAATTGACCTGCACAAGCTGGAATTTCCACAACAAACCACATTTAGTACATAAAAGCTCCATTTTTCCCAATACAAGACTATCAAAACATGGACAATCCTCAAAACATTACATGCGAGCAGAAATTTCATCATAAAACTGCAATTCACCATAGAACTACTTCAACCCCAGAAATATTCTGATAAAGCTACCTATTTACAACTCTAAATCACAAATATTCTACTATTACAAGTAGAGAAGGAGTTCTAGCAAAGATTACCTTGAAACCTCAAAAAAATGGTAGCTTAGAGCTTGCCCTTCCAAAATCACTCCACCAACTCCTTTATTCCTCCTTAGTGTACACTTGTACGGTGTAGTTTGTGATTTCACCGGTTAAAACTCAAGATTTGAGCAAAGATTGAAACTAAAAAAAATGAAGAACTTTCTCTTGTTTTCTCTCTTCAAAACAGCCGGCCAAGCCAAGGAAGGAAATGAGGGAAAATATCAGCCAAAACAAGATAAGAATGAAGGAAAAACAGCCGGTCAAACCTAGCTACGGAGGTGCCACGTCACAATCCGGCCAGAATCAGGCCGGATTCAAGGTAGTGACAAATCTATTTTTTTTCAAAATCCACCAACAATCCGACCAAGAATCCGGTCAAGAACTGGCCGGATTCTCACTGAACACTATTTACCATAAATTTTTCCTTTCTTCTTCTTTCGGGCATCACAAACTTCCCCCTTAAAAGAATGTCGTCCTCGACATTCCAACTTGTACTAACCAGATCAAAATAGTCCTCGAAAGTCAGTCAAGTACTAGGAATCACTCCAATCCCACTTATCACTTAGTAACGGGCCAACGGATAGCTAAACAAGTACCCAAAGAGAACATGCAAAAGGGATTGGTTCAAACAACTAGCCCTGAGTTGGATTCAAAGTCGCAGATATTCGAAAAATTCAGGACAGAGGGAAACCTCAGATCGGAAATTTACTCCTGGCGGTGCTGGACAACACAACAAGTTAGCTCAACGACTATGCTTCACCAAAGAGTCTCAATTCAAGTATTTGTCCCTGGCGGTGCTTGATAACACAACAAGTTAGCACAATGGCTATACTTCACCAAATAGTCTTAGTTCAAGAATTTCATCCCTGGTGGTGCTTGATAACACAGCAAATTAACACAAATGGCTATATTTCAGCAAAGAGTCTCAATTCAAGAATTTCATCCCTGGTGGTGCTTGATAACACAACAGGCATGCCTCACCAGAAGAATGGCAGTGCTTGAGAACACAACAGGCAATACCCTACCAAAGAGGTCCAGTTCAAAAATTTCATCCCTGGTGGTGCTTGATAACACAACAAACATGGCTCACCAGAAGAATGGCGGTGCTTGAGAACACAACAAGTAATACCCCACCAGAGAGGTTCAGTTCAAAAGTTCATCCCTAGCGGTGCTTGATAACACAACAGGCATGCCTCGCCAGAAGAATGGCGGTGCTGGACAACATAACAGGCAGTGCCTCGCCAGAGAGGTTCAGTTCAACCGCTACAGAAGAGTAGTAGCCGGTCTACAACCACCCATAAAAGCATACGAGTTCAAAAGCAGGATCAATTACTTCAAGTTCAAGGAGCACGAGTACGAATAAGAACTCACTCGCCTAGCCTATGCCCAGCAATTCACATTCTCAAGAAGTCATCAAGAAGTCACAAAATTCAAATCCACATGCAAGTCATATACGAATCAAACTACTTGTTCATGCGTAAATGAGAGACCATATATTCAGTCAAATCAGGTCCATTAAGTGTATATAAGAGCACACTCGCCTAAACAAGTTCAAGTCTCAAATGAGCTCAGCTCAGTCGATCTCAGGCAGTTCAAGTAGTTCATAACCCAACACTTACAAATCGGGTGGTGCAAACCTTACTCAAATAAGAAGACTAGAAGAAGGGTGCAAAACCAGAAGTTTTCTCAATAATTCCGGCCACCACCACAATCTATCAAAACCCTAGCCAAAATATTATTGGACAAGTTCTAGATAACATTTATCATTCCAATCTCCTCATTCGGTTAAGTCTTGAGTACAATACAAAATCATCTGTACCCTAACCTGTACCATTACAACTTATCTCAAACTCACTTATGATTCCTATTCACATCATCAAACACTAGACCATGTTCCTTCCAAATTCACAAGTATTTCCTCAGGAAAAATATCGAGTACTCAAGTACAAGAATCCAAAACTAAGAAACTGTACAACTCAGGCCGTACACTAGTACCAGAATCGGTTGATGTATGCTTGGAAGCAACCAAGTCATATCTTACACTTACCACTTTCAAACCAATTCCACAGTCTGGCATCCTAAACTTTAGCCTAGGATACACTACAGAGATCTGAAGCCTAAACTCTGATACCAACTGTGACGGCCCCACCTCCCCCTAGGGCGTACCCCAGGGTTTGGTGGGTCGCCTGCCCAGCTCTCGCCGGGACTCACTCACTCACAACAATCCTCAATTAAATTACATCAGTCACATCCAATAACATAGGGTACAACCTCAATAATAAACGAAATAACATTTTCCAAACTTAGAACATATACGTACATACATTACAAATCTCAAGTAGTCGTACAATTCCCCGAATAAGACAAAAGTCCTCAGTTCTCAAATAATTACAATATCAATCCCAAATATTACACAAGATAAAACTAAATTCAAACTGTACAGGAGATATTTCATCTAGTCATACTAATAACTCATTACATGCGCTTCCTCTGCCTCGAGCCCTGTGGAGGGGGAAAAATATGTTTTGGGGTGAGTTAGAAGCTCAGCGAGTATCCAGTAACAATCAAAAATCAAATAAACTTCACAATAGTGCATTTAAATGATGTCATGAATCAGTGATCAAATGTATGTATATTGCTCTTGTGAGCCAGTGAAGTTATTGTACTTAGAACTCCAACGCTCAAACAGATCAAGGAACAGTCAAATAGTAATAGGGAGCTATCAATGCTCCAGGTAAACAGTGGTGGAGACGTTGGTTCTAAGCACAAGATTCCCCAGAACCCATCGGAGCCAAATCATGTCATGATACACATGCAAGCACTCACTACAAGAAATTTGGTCATCAGTGACAACTGATTATTATCACAGAAAATGTAAAAGTCGTCACTAACGTGTTTTACTGACAACATTTTAGTTGTCACAAAGTCGTCAGTGAATCTCTGTCGGTAAAGGTACACAGTCACAACATTAAATGTCGTCAGTAAATGTTATTCATTAGTGACAATATTTTTTGTCAATAATAAATACATATATAGTGACGACATTTCACCTTATCAATGATGCTCATAGTAGTGTCGTCAGTAAAATCCTTTTCATAGTTGCCGTTGGTATTGATTGGTTACTCACAACTCTTTAGAGTCGTCACTAAAAATGGCTCTTTACTGACAACATTTATCATCACTATATACCTTTTTGTTATACACCCTATTTAGTGACAACTTTTTGTTGTTAGTGGAGAAATCTGATTAGTAACAATATATTGTCACTATAAAACCTGATACAAACGATTGTCCTAAAAGCAACCAATCCAACAATACATCAAATTAGAACCATATAAGGCCTGCTAATTAATATCTAAAAGCATCCATTATACTAAAAAGGAATCCAACAATTCATCAAATCAAAAGAACCATAAAAGGCCTGCTAATTAATAGCTAAAAGCATCCATTATGCTACAAAGGACCAAAATATAATGTTTAAGTTCAATGTCATCCTACAAATACTACAATAGAAGTGGTACTGTGTAACCCAAATTGTTCATGCAAAGTCAATCAAGTTTACAAAAAGCATCCGAGCCTCAAAAGTCATAAAAACTTCCAAAACACTTCACGAGCCAAAAAAGAAGCTTTATCTTCATCCTTCTTGAGTCCACTTAGTAGCTGTGAATTTTGCACAAAATCTGACATAGTAGCATTTGTCTGCATAAAGTAGTATAACAATAGTAAGTAACAAGCATTTTGAAAAGGAAAAAAATCTTAGATTTACTTATCACAAACTCAAATAATGAGTAGGAAATTATTAAGGAAAAGAATAAAGAAGGTGAAGAATTGTCATAACAAGAACAATATCCCAAATGAACTCAAAAGTTAGCTATTAAAGTATTAGTAATGTCAATAACTTATTTATATTCTATATGTTCTACTGAAGACAAAGGATTGTTACTTATAAAAATTAGCCATGGATAACATAAAACAATGATTCGCTGCAAATTGCTGTGCTACAATAACTTGATTAAGTTCATTCTTCAACCCGTAAAAGGTTATTTTAAATTAGCTTACTACCCAAAATTAAACCATCTATATAAATGCCCTCATTAAGTCAATTGGGCAGAAAATTATGTCCATGATTCATATTGCACTTGATTTGTACTATTACAAATCTACCTTATTAAAAGTATGATCAGAAAAAGGTTTTGCCATGCATTACGAGCATCAATTAGCAACTCTGGAGTACAAATCTACCTTATTAAGTTTTATTGCCATGCATTACGAGCATCAACTTTAGTCAAGTTGTCAATAAAACTTATCAGTGATGACTTTAATGTGTCGTCGAAAAATTTCTTGAGTATAGGATTTTCTCTACAGTTCTTGAGTCAATTAGCAACTCTGGCTGCTGATCTTTCAAAAATCTAAAATGAGCAACATATCTGCAGTGAAGTACTTCAATTATTAGTAGGTGATAATAAAAACTTGAGACAAGAAAGAGAACTTAGAAATTTGCAAGAAAATAAGCTGAATCATTTCTTTTATGTATCGTCTAGACAGTGACTGAACAAGAGCAAAGTAAGAGATAAAGCACTTGAAACTTTAGAACTCAAGAAAGCTTCAGATTGGCTTCAAAAACTCACTAATTTCAAAGACTGGACACACATGCTCGGAGTACAAGTACTACTAAAATGAAAATGTATTATCAAGTAATAACAATCAAATGTAAAGACAAAAAATTTATGTATGAATGATTACAATCATATCCAAGTACCGGTGTAGTAATCATAATGAAATGAGTAACATAGCAAGTATAGCAGATAAGTTCCATAACATTATAAAGCTCAGAAACAAGTGCAATAGAAATGAAAAGAGCATGATAATCAACTGCTTTGAACCTCTAATTTAGCTTTGATTGAAAAACGTATTCAGCACACCATGCTAAAACACTTGAGTAAAACAAAAGCAAGAATTTTATCATCCTTATGAAATTAAAGCTGTCAAACCATACAACTAAATTAAATTAATGCACAAAATCAACCATGGAACTGCAACCCATTAAAAAAATGCTACTGTAAATAAATACTTACAGTGTCATAATCCATTAAGATAATACAAACTTTCACCACAATATATCCACATATTATAACTATAGACAATTCGCCTACACAGTAATCAGCCATGACATCTAATTAGAAGAATACAGACCAGTCAATTTATGGTATTCTTTTATGCAAAATTTGTTTTCACCCATGTGACAACCACTTTGAAATTTCATAAGAATAAAATCTGGAAAGTCACATGAATACATTGCCCGTGTAACTAAAACTCGTGCAACCAAAGCCCACAAATCAAACAGAGTTCATAGATCATATTACAAACTTTTGAGATGATGTCCGTGTTTATTCCCTACTTATCACTAAGTTCAACTTATATCCTAGCATGAAAGCTTAGTACACACTTTTATAGCAAGACAATTACATAATTCAGGTTTAAACACAAAGACTAGTCCAACTAGTTATGTTAAGAAAAGTACCCAAATCTGAGTTTTTTTTTAAATCTCCCTTTTGACATTCAACTGGCTACTGTAATCAGTGCAACAAAAAGCTGACTGAAACTCGTCAATCACTAGTCCAGAGCACATAGGCATCAAAACTTCTCAGAAGCAGAGCAAACTACACAAGCTCGACAGCTTCACTACTTTATCTTCTGTGGAAAACTCTCCTTTCATTTAACGTCAACAGTGGAAAATGCGGGCCAGATGCAAATCTCTAAAAGATTCTAGATAACATAGGAAGACATACAACTGTGAGTCTGTGATGCAATAGTAAAGAAAAAGTAAACAAAGAGCCACTGAATATTGGAAGTGAAAGAAGAAAACTTCAGAATGAACAAGCCAATTGTCAGGACTAAGCGTTCGATAAACATAACTTGAAGTAATTCTCCATGCATCAAATTATTTCCACAAAGAAAAAAGAAGCATACACATTATTTCCACAAAGAAAAAAGAAGCATTAAGTTTTCATTTCCTGAATCAACCTTACAGAAAATGCCTTCCAATCCAAATCTGAGTATTTAGTGTTATTGTATGAGACAACTTGATGTACACATAACACCTGGAATATACAATCTATACCCAGATTAGAAAAGGGAACTTTTCCCACAAGTCATTACTTCACCAGAAACACCAAGGAACCATATATGAACGCAGGAAAGAACTCTATTTTACTAACACAAACAATTAAAGAACATTACTTTAGCATTTACCAATAATTAAGAATGCTATGAGATGTAGTTACACAAAAACAGATTGAGCTAAGATGCTAGAAGTAGAACAGATTCATTGTACCAAACAAAGAAGAAAAGTAAATCCAAACTACAATCAAAAATGAAAAGAAAAAATTCCCTTCAATTAACCAAAAATAGTCCCATAGTTATCACTCCGGGCAAAGCACAAAAGAGACGGGAAGAAGAAATAGAAGTGATTACCCTCTTGGAAACAGAACGAATGTTTCGTGTTGCAACCTTGGAGAAAATTGAAGTGCGCAGTTCTGGAGGAAAAATCATTCAGCCAGAGCAATAAATATTTTGAGGTAAATGAGTATGCTATTATGCCTCATCTAAAGCTTGTCTAATTGCCTCATCTAATTTGGTCATTATTATTCAATTCTCCCCCTACCAAGTCCAGTTGTAGCTGATTTTGTACCAAAAATCTTTGGGAAGTAGCAAGTCCTTCCCAAGTGGGCCAAGAAGTAGAGGATACAATTAATCTAGGGGATTCACGATAACTAGGTAAAAAATTTTCCCTAAAAATCAACCGAAAGAACTAACCCTAGAAATCAACCGTTTTCTCTTCAATTTCCTCAAGAGCTAGTGAATTTGGTAACAGCCTTGGTGCCTTCGGAGACGGCGTGCTTGGCCAATTCACCGGGAAGTACAAGTCTCACAGTAGTCTGAATCTCCCTCGACGTAATCGTCGGCTTCTTATTGCACCTGGCGAGCCTGGAAGCCTCCTGAGCCAATTTCTCGAAAATATTGTTGATGAAGCTGTTCATGATACCCATGGCATTGCTGGAGATCCCGATGTCGGGATGGACTTGTTTCAGCACCTTGAAGATGTAGATCTTGCAGGTCTCGCTGCTCTCTTGACTCTCTTCTTCTTTTTGTCGCCGGCAGTGGCTCCGCCTTCCTTCGGGAGTTTCTTCCTGGCCTTTGGCTTCTTCTCTGCCGGAGCCTTCTCGGCTGCTGGGGCTTTCTCGGCCACGAGCTTCTTCTCAGCCGGCTTCTTCTCCGCCTTTGGTGCCATCGCTGCTTTTGAAGCTGAAATTAGAGAGACTTTGACGGGAAGGATAAAAAACGGGCTTCGATTTAAAGACTGGAGAGGGGAGATGTCTGAGAGAGAGTTCAACACTTAGAAAAGTTTATTTTGCATCTACGTAGTACAAGAGACTTGGACAATTTTGCGCCTCTTTTTTTGCCTTGAATTTTAAAATTGCGCCACTTTGTTTTTGTCTTGAATTTTAACTAGATTTGGACATCATAATTCCCCCCCTTTTTACACAAGAAAAATTGGTGCAATTTTGTCTTTTATAATTGTATTTGAAATATAGATTTCATTTTTATTCATTATTTTTGTGTCACAATTTTAAAGTTTTAGTATGATTAAAAATTTTAGTATGAGTGGCAAAATTTTTTAAATTCATATAAATGGAAAAGCATTTTAATAAAATTTAACTAGTTCTTATAAGTGCTAAAACTTT
Source organism: Coffea eugenioides (assembly GCF_003713205.1). NCBI lineage: Eukaryota > Viridiplantae > Streptophyta > Magnoliopsida > Gentianales > Rubiaceae > Coffea > Coffea eugenioides. The sequence goes on from NC_040043.1 coordinate 25,647,111, forward strand.
ATATCAATTATAACTACTATTTATAAAACTTCACTATTAATCCATTATCTTCAAATAAGAAAAAAATGCACAATTCAACTAATACATAAAGTGTATTAGTTAATTAACTATGGAGTTTATGATTTATCCACTTCGATAACCGATTCAATTTGAAAACTCTTATTTAAATTCATATCAAATTAACTAATAATCATTCTAAGTTAAGTAGTCACAAGTTTATTTACACTAATGAATTTTTTATTTTTTAATTATTTTTTATTCTAATGAAGTTATTACATATACAAGAAAATTAAACTAATAAGGAGGCTCGTAAGTATACAACAACTAAAAATCATTAGAGAACACATAATGATTACAAAAAATTAAGAGTAATAGTTGCAAAAAACAATAAATATTTAAAATCAAACAGTGATAAAACTAGTTGTCACTAACAGCTATATAATGTTATCAGTGACAACAATAGCAAAGTTGTCAAAGAAAGGTGCTATTATTACTGACGACTTTTAGAAAGTTGTCACTATTGCAGTTCCCGCTCTCTTCATGACTCCTGGCGGGAATCGAATTGTGACAACAATGCAAGGTCGTCACTGATGTGTTGGCTTCCTTGACTCGATTGTGACAACTTGCCGTATTGTGGTTAAAGGACCCCATTTTGTGACGATTTTTTTTCATCACTGAGAAATATTGTCACTAATGACCAAATTTCTTGTAGTGACTCATGATATGCAGTCGAGTATGCAATGCAAGAAATAGTTCGAAAAGTAACTTTGCAAATAGTTAGGAAATCACTCACCAACCACAGTTCATGATCCATCCATCACAGACATTGCCTTGCTCAAGTCCAAACCCTAGATCACAATTATCATGTCAAACAAAAGGAATTCTAAAAGCATCAAGTTCCTATCACCTTTTGGCATTTTAATCACAATTGAAGTTACACTTATCCGATTGAAACGAATCTTATGGCGTTACGAAGCTAAAACATATACTAACATTTCTTATGAAGACTCCAAAGCCTAAATCATAACATTTTCATGAACAAAAATCGACATCTCAGAGAAAAATGGAAACTGTCCATGAAACAGGGCTTAAGGGCAATCAAGGGTATTTCGGTCATTTCACATTGGTAAGTACTCCAATAGATCTGAAATTTTGTAGGTTGATAGCTAACTCAAATCTCTACAACTTTCATGTTTTGTCCAACAGCTGGTTCGGTCTAAAACATGGATAAATTTGCAGTCCAAGTTGAGTCCAGAAACAAGGTAAAACTGAAATTACACTTCTAAACTAACCTTTGTATAGAACTACAATTACACATACGAATCATAAGATATACCACATATCTAAGTAGGCCACAATGCCCCTTCAATTTGAGCCAATTGATAACTCCAAAATCAATCACAATTAAGCCCCAATTCAAAACCCTAAAATTGATATTTTCCGCACAAATCTGAAATTTTCTGCAAACAACCACAACTAACACACAAAAGCTCCATTTTACACCATATCAAGCCATCATTCATGGCCAACCAATAATTATCATATAAAATCAGAAAAATCACCAATAAATCAGAAATTTGTCAAACTCTACTTAAAATCATGAAATCATCCCCAAAGTCACTCATTTCACTCAAAGCAGGCCAAAACCAAGAAATCACATAGACTTAAAATTTGGACAGCATTTCCCCTAAAATTTCAGATTTTTCACCCTACAAACAACCATTTAAATTCATCCAACACAACCACAAGTACAACTACAATTCATAAGCTATTCAACCCACCTTATTAGGGTTACAATACTCTTCAATCTTAGCCAATCAAGAGTTCCACCACAACCCTAGAAGAGCCCCAAATTTTGAAACCCTAAAACTGAAATTGACCTACACAAGCTGGAATTTCCACAACAAACCACATTTAGTACATAAAAGCTCCATTTTTCCCAATACAAGACTATCAAAACATGGACAATCCTCAAAACATTACATGAGAGCAGAAATTTCATCATAAAACTGCAATTCACCATAGAACTACTTCAACCCCTGTAATATTCTGATAAAGCTACCTATTTACAACTCTGAATCACAAATATGCTAGTATTACTAGTAGAGAAGGAGTTCTAGCAAAGATTTCCTTGAAACCTCAAGAAAATGGTAGCTTAGAGCTTGCCCTTCCAAAATCACTCCACCAACTCCTTTATTCCTCCTTAGTGTACACTTGTACGGAGTAGTTTGTGATTTCACCGGTTAAAACTCAAGATTTGAGCAAAGATTGAAACTAAAAAAATGAACTTTCTCTTGTTTTCTCTCTTCAAAACAGCCGGCCAAGCCAAGGAAGGAAATGAGAAAAAATATCAGCCAAAACAAGATAAGAATGAAGGAAAAACAGCCGGTCAAACCTGGCTGCGGAGGTGCCACGTCACAATCTGGCCAGAATCAGGCCGGATTTCCGGCCGGATTCCAAGCTGGATTCAAGGTAGTGGCGAATCTATTTTTTTCATAATCCAACCAACAATCCGGCCAACAACTAGCCGGATTTCCGGTTCTTGGCCGGATTTCCGGCCGGATTCTCACTAAACACTATTCACCATAAATTTTTCCTTTCTTCTTCTTTCAGGCGTCACAGAAGGTAATGATGGTATTGAGCCGTCTCGGGGGCCCCTTCCGGTTATCCGTTATCGAGAATGGCCTAGGGAAAATTCATTGGAGATATAATCCAACTCGTTGAACTAGGACCCCATGTGATTGCTAGAGGACTTACTCGTACCCAAATAACGGAGTGTTAACGGTGGTCGATGACTGGAGATGGCTATCCGAGGAAACTAAGGTAGTTCGAGAGGATACTCGAGGACTGAGAGAATGATGACCAAGTGTGTTACCTTGGTCGAACAAGTGGTGATGACAAGATACTTAATGAGGGAAAATGAAGAAGAAAACTCCTAGTGCTGGAAATAAAAATGATCTTACGGAAGTAGCAGAGATTTCTAGCTCCGCCAATCACTAAGCTAGTGATTTAAACTATTTTAATAGCTTTTGCCAAGGATACTTGGGGTGGTGCTTGTTCAAAGGCCATTGTATTTGTTTAACCGTACTATCTAACTTTGGAAGCAATTGAATGTTACTTATGAGATACTTGACTTTATTGTTTTATGACTTCAAATCTATGATTGGGTTGTACACATTTGCGATTATTTCGGTGTCTTCCCTTTTAGTTTTTTTTTGCATGATCAAAGTGTCACTTTTCAAACTTCGTTTATATGCACTCATTTTACATCATGCCTTTATAAATGTTAAATTTATGAGCGGCCAAAGAAGTGAAAAGGGACCGAGGGCGAGGGGTTAAGCAACCCCAAACTCAAGGGGATGTTTAGGTAACGGCAACTGGGCCGGACCAAAACCCTAGAATTGAAGGAAAACAATCACGTAGCTACTATTGTTGACCATATGATTGATGTCTTAGCACGGTTAGTTGAGCACCAAAGGGTTAAATCAATCAACCGACCTAAGAATCGAGAGAGGTGTGAGGATTGAACGATTCTTGAAGTTCACCTATCTAAGCCTCATGGAGGGCCTAACCTCAAAATAATAGAATTGATTTGAGGGAATCAAATAAGGCACTAATGAAAGCAAGAGGTTAGGGTTTCTTCTTGAGTAACTTTGTAAGTGAGTATTGGAAAGTGAATTAGGGTTTGAAACTTTTATATTAAGAAATAAGATCTTCGTATCTTGTTATGTTTATAAGTGATGATAGTAATGTTGTGGAGACTCAAGAGCTCATCCATATTAAGAAGAGAATAGTTAAGAACTATATTTTGAGGTAACCTATAAGCAAAAGAATGAAAGAGTAATATAGCTAGAATTTTCATTGTGAATAGTTACTCATTTTGATCCTTGATTTGCCTGGCAGGCTAGCATTTGACTTAAATCAACCGGTAAGATGACAAATTTGGGAGAAATGCATAAGGAAGTGGACCTTCTTCGAAAGGAGATAGAGTTTTAAAAGAAATTGGCTGACTACTGGAAAGGACGGTGGAAACAAGAATATGCAGAGAAAACTGAGTTGCTACGCAAAAACGTAGAACTGGAAAAGAAATACAAAGGAAATATTTGATAGATTTAATGAGCCTAACAATTAAGGGACATGATATAATATTTGTATTGGAAGTTTGAGGCTATACATAGACTCTCGAGACTTGAACAATGTGATCATTAAGAACAAATAACCTTTTTCCTCATATAGATGAAAATTTGATCAACTGCAAGGACCGTAGTATTATTCAAGTTGGATTTAAAATAGAGTTGTTACCAATTGAAGATCCTAGAAACTGATGTACTTAAGATCGCTTTCAATTTTAGACATGACATTTTGAATTCACAGTTACGCCCTTTGGGTTGACTAATACAATAGCAGCAATTATGGACTTAACACATCAGGGTTTTATGCCATAGTTGGATCAATTTGTGATGCCATTTATTGATGGTATATTGGTATACTCTAAGGTCCGAGGAAATCATGAAAGATGCCTGATGATAGTTTTCAAATCCTGAGAGAGTGACAACTTTTGTTAATTGCAATAAATGTGAGCTTTAGTTGAAAGAAGTACCCTTTCGAGGTTATACAACATCTAAGGAATGATTTCAAGAATGAAAGAGTGTTTAACCGAGACACCTGTGTTAGCCTTACCGAGCAGAGGAGATGGTTTTAAAAATTTATACAGATACTTCCAAGTGTGGTTTAAGATGCAATTATAGGGTTGCATGGGATACCTGTAAGTATTGTGTCCGATCGAGACCTCGATTTATTTCTCGGTTCTAGCAAAAGATGCAAGAAACACTAGAAACTAAATTGAATTTAAGCATTTCCGACCACCCACGAACTGATGGATAGTCAGAGATGGCAATTCAGAACCTTGAGGATTGTTGGGATCATATATCTTGGATTTTGGAGAAAGTAATTGACATTGGTGGAATTTGTTTAGCTAAGGTTCTAAGTAACTATGATATGACACACTCTTTTGAAAACCCTAAATTCATGAGTAAGATAGACATGAGGTCGATTGAGTTATCCTATGACTTGGAAGTTAAAACGCATATTGGGGATCAAAGTTTGATTTCTAATTGGGTGGATAGAAATTATGAGATACGAGTTGGAAAGTGTAGGTTATTGTGTGGTAACTCGAGAAAATCTTGAATAGACTTAGCCATTATTACCCTTATTTCGTCATTTGAAATATTATAGATAACAAATAATTGGTCAAATTAAATGACTAAATATACTTATTCTATAAATTGTGTGACGCCCCGTATGAAGGAGGGGTTTCATTTTATATATATTTTTGTTGGAGGAGCGCAACGTTTGAACTTGGAAAAGAAAAGAAAAGTTTTGAAAAAAAAACAGGGGCCAAATCCGGCCTGAAATCCGGCTAGTTTCTGGCCGGATACCTGGCCGGATTGCCTTGCAGTTTTGAAAAAAATTGAATTGGCCACTGCCTTGAATCCGGCCAAGAATCCGGCCGGATTCTGACGTGGCAGAGTCGGTCATGAGCTTTGACCGGCTGTTTCCTCCCTTTTTATTCCACTTTTGCACCCAAAATATCTCATTTCTTCCCTGGTTCTTCCGTGAGCTTTGAGAGAACAAGAAACTCTTCAATTTTCTAGTTTCAATTTCTACCAAAATCTTATGCTTTCACCGATGGTTTTGGAAAATATTTCACACAAGGGCTCACTATGGTGGTTTAAAGCTTTTGATGGCTTGCTTTTGGATGGGAAGCTCTAAGTGGATAGCTTTCTTGATTTTGAGGTAAGTTGGATAAACAAGTCCATTTTGCTCTAGTATTGGTTAATTAATGGTTGTGGTAGTTATGTGTGTTGTATTGTGGTAGTATTTCATGGGTTGAAGAAATTGATGGTGAAGTTTTCAATTTATTGAGGAATTTTCTGGTTTAATATGAATGTGATGTTGTGGATATCTTTGATGATGGGAATTGATGGTTAATGACTTTACTAGGTATAAATGATTGGAAATTCCAACCAATTTTGGATTTGGAAGGAAATGTGAAAAGTTAGGGTTTCATAACCCCCTTTCTGTCCGGTTTTGTATCATATGGTTAGAGGCCGAATTGGCCTTTTCTTAAAACATGAAAGTTGTAGGTATTGATGTGTTTGAGGTGCCTGTAAAAGTTTAGGGCAATTGGAGTAGTGTAGAATGAGATATGTCGATTTTACTGTTGCTGTTCTGGGTTGATCAGAATGTGCGAACTGCGCTTGTAATCGTCTGTTTTGACTGGAATTTCTTTGGATTTGGATGTTGGTGTCTTCTGATGAAATGTAGCGTGATGTCTTAGCTACCTCATGCCTTTGGAATCAATGCATTTGGACCTGTATAGACTGATTTGGACTAATTACAGCATAGTGTGATTTGTAAACCTGCAATTACGGTTCTGGTTTGTTATTTGGCATATTTGACCTAGTTGTGCTAGGATTTGGACTGAGTGACCTTCTACATTTTTGTACCCTGGTTCTTAGCTTCGAAACGGTGGGTCTTGGACCTCCATCCGATACTCGTAGTACCTTTGGTGCCATTACCGCAAAAGGACGTCAAAACTGTTTTTCTGGTTTTGAGCTTAACTTTCATTTCCGGACTTTTCCCTAGCTTGACTTGTACTAGTACTACTTGGAGCTTGATGGATGGTTTCAGAGCCGTGGAGGTGAGTGACCTCAAACTCTTTCTAAAATTATTTATGAACCGTTTCTTGCATTATTGACTTTTGAACTGTTTCCAAATTTACTCTTGAACCGCTTTCCCGCATTATTTACTTTTGAGCTGTTTTCAAAGTTAATTTTGGAACTGTTTTCTTACATATCATGCGTGCTTGCATATCAGTGTCTTGTTATTATTGATTTTGCTTTCAATGATTGCTAAACGAGTTTTCGAGGCGAGTGTGTACTTTATCGCACTCGACCTAAATAAATATGAAATTTTAATGATTAATGATTAAATGCTATTGCGCATGAATGTAAGCCTTTTGGGCTGAACTGGCCATTGCCCCTTGTTACCGGTCGTCTCGAGCCAGAAGCGGACTCGGTCGGGCGACTAGGAACTTGGGTGAACGTTTCGGTATACTCGAGTATTACCTTGTAGGTTGGTGGAGCCTGGCCAAAAGCCAGGGACGGGTGAATGAATGCACGAATGTGTTGGAAATGAAATGAAATGACAGGAGAACGAACGTATCCTTTTCATGAATGTTACTATCGCTTTCCATTGTAAATGTTTTCTTGAATTATTGATACTCCATATTGAAATGACATTATTGAAATGAACGATTGTGAAACTGATTTGATAACTGATTTTACTGGTTACTCGCTGAGCTTCTAGCTCACCCCAAAATGTTTTATTCCCCTCCACAGGGCTCAAGGCGAAGGAGTGGCTTGTAGTGTTTTATCATGGATTATATCATGTATGGATTGAACTTGGATTTCCTTTTGTGTAATCGTTCATATTGGGATTGTATTGAATGTTTAGAATTGATTGGATGTGTAATAGTCTACTTTGGACTTCCTCCTGTATAATAGTTGGTATCAAGGATCAGAGTGGCGCAGTGGAAGCGTGGACGCTTCGCTTTTGATATGTAAATGTTGGAATATTTGATTTCTATGTGAGATTTTATCTTGTATTTGTTTGAGGACTGTAGTGATCGACTGAGTCCCGGCGAGAGCTGGGCAGACGGCCCGCCGAACCCTCTGGTTCGCCTTAGGGGGAGGTGGGGTCGTTACAATTGGTATCAGAGCTTAGGCTTCAGATCTCTGTAGTGTATCCTAGGCTTGAAGTTTAGGATGCCGGACTGTGGGTACGTAAGAATGAAAATCGGACAAGTGGCATTAGAGTAACCTTAGTGATTGTTTGGAATGTTTAAGTGATTCTTGCGGAATGTCTTGAATTGATTAGTACAAGATGGAATGTCGAGGACGACATTCTTTTAAGGAGGGGAGATTGTGACGCCCCGTATGAAGGAGGGGTTTCATTTTATATATATTTTTGTTGGACGAGCGGAGGAGCGCAACGTTTGAACTTGGAAAAGAAAAGAAAAGTTTTGAAAAAAAAACAGGGGCCAAATCCGGCCTGAAATCCGGCCAGTTTCTGGCCGGATACCTGGCCGGATTGCCTTGCAGTTTAGAAAAAAATTGAATTGGCCACTGCCTTGAATCCGGCCAAGAATCCGGCCGGAAATCCGGCCAGATTCCGGCCGGATTCTGACGTGGCAGAGTCGGTCATGAGCTTTGACCGGCTGTTTCCTCCCTTTTTATTCCACTTTTGCACCCAAAATATCTCATTTCTTCCCTGGTTCTTCCGTGAGCTTTGAGAGAACAAGAAACTCTTCAATTTTCTAGTTTCAATTTCTACCAAAATCTTATGCTTTCACCGATGGTTTTGGAAATATTTCACACAAGGGCTCACTATGGTGGTTTACAGCTTTTGATGGCTTGCTTTTGGATGGGAAGCTCTAAGTGGATAGCTTTCTTGATTTTGAGCTAAGTTGGATAAACAAGTCCATTTTGCTCTAGTATTGGTTAATTTATGGTTGTGGTAGTTATGTGTGTTGTATTGTGGTAGTATTTCATGGGTTGAAGGAATTGATTGTGAAGTTTTCAATTTATTGAGGAATTTTCTGGTTTAATATGAATGTGATGTTGTGGATATCTTTGATGATGGGAATTGATGGTTAATGACTCTAGTAGGTATAAATGATTGGAAATTCCAACCAATTTTGGATTTGGAAGGAAATGTGAAAAGTTAGGGTTTCATAACCCCCTTTCTGTCCGGTTTTGTATCATATGGTTATAGGCCGAATTGGCCTTTGCTTAAAACATGAAAGTTGTATGTATTGATGTGTTTGAGGTTCCTGTAAAATTTCAGGGCAATTGGAGTAGTGTAGAATGAGATATGTCGATTTTACTGTTGCTGTTCTGGGTTGATCAGAATGTGCGAACTGCGCTTGTAATCGTCTGTTTTGACTGGAATTACTTTGGATTTGGATGTTGGTGTCTTCTGATGAAATGTATCTTGATGTCTTAGCTACCGTATGCCTTTGGAATCAATGCATTTGGACCTGTATAGACTGAGTTGGACTAATTACAGCATAGTGTGATTTGTAAACCGGCAATTACGGTTCTGGTTTGTTATTTGGCATATTTGACCTAGTTGTGCTAGGATTTGGACTGAGTGACCTTCTACATTGTTGTAGCCCTGGTTCTTAGCTTCGAAACGGTGGGTCTTGGACCTCCATCCGATACTCGTAGTACCTTTGGTGCCATTACCGCAAAAGGACGTCAAAACTGTTTTTCTGGTTTTGAGCTTAACTTTCATTTCCGGACTTTTCCCTAGCTTGACTTGTACTAGTACTACTTGGAGCTTGATGGATGGTTTCAGAGCCGTGGAGGTGAGTGACCTCAAACTATTTCTAAAATTATTTATGAACTGTTTCTTGTATTATTTACTTTTGAACTGTTTCCAAATTTACTTTTGAACCGCTTTCCCGCATTATTTACTTCTGAGCTGTTTTCAAAGTTAATTTTTGAACTGTTTTCTTACATATCATGCGTGCTTGCATATCAGTGTCTTGTTATTATTGATTTTGTTTTCAATGAATTGTTAAAACGAGTTTTTCTAGGCGAGTGTGTACTTTATCGCACTCGACCTAAATAAATATGAAATTTTCAATGATTAATGATTAAATGCTACTTGCGCATGAATGTAAGCCTTTTGGGCTGAACTGGCCATTGCCCCTTGTTACCGGTCGTCTCGAGCCAGAAGCGGACTCGGTCGGGGCGACTAGGAACTTGGGTGAACGTTTCGGTATACTCGAGTATTACCTTGTAGGTTGGTGGAGCCTGGCCAAAAGCCAGGGACGGGGTGAATGAATGCACGAATGAAACCAAATGAAATGAAATGACAGGAGAACGAACGTATCCTTTTCATGAATGTTACTATCGCTTTCCATTGTAAATGTTTCTTGAATTATTGATACTCCATATTGAAATGACATTATTGAAATGAACGATTGTGAAACTGATTTGATAACTGATTTTACTGGTTACTCGCTGAGCTTCTAGCTCACCCCAAAATGTTTTATTCCCCTCCACAGGGCTCAAGGCGAATGAGTGGCTTGTAGTGTTTATCATGATTATATCATGTATGGATTGAACTTGGATTTCCTTTTGTGTAATCGTTCATATTGGGATTGTATTGAATGTTTAGAATTGATTGGATGTGTAATAGTCTAGCTTTGGACTTCCTCCTGTATAATAGTTGGTATCAAGGATCAGAGTGGCGCAGTGGAAGCGTGGACGCTTCGCTTTTGATATGTAAATGTTTGAATATTTGATTTCTATGTGAGATTTTATCTTGTATTTGTTTGAGGACTGTCGTGATCGACTGATTCCCGGCGAGAGCTGGGCAGACGGCCCGCCGAACCCTCTGGTTCGCCTTAGGGGGAGGTGGGGTCGTTACAATTGGTATCAGAGCTTAGGCTTCAGATCTCTGTAGTGTATCCTAGGCATGAAGTTTAGGATGCCGGACTGTGGGTACGTAAGAATGAAAATCGGACAAGTGGCATTAGAGTAACCTTAGTGATTGTTTGGAATGTTTAAGTGATTCTTGCGGAATGTCTTGAATTGATTAGTACAAGATGGAATGTCGAGGACGACATTCTTTTAAGGAGGGGAGATTGTGACGCCCCGTATGAAGGAGGGGTTTCATTTTATATATATTTTTGTTGGACGAGCGGAGGAGCGCAACGTTTGAACTTGGAAAAGAAAAGAAAAGTTTTGAAAAAAAAACAGGGGCCAAATCCGGCCTGAAATCCGGCCAGTTTCTGGCCGGATACCTGGCCGGATTGCCTTGCAGTTTAGAAAAAAATTGAATTGGCCACTGCCTTGAATCCGGCCAAGAATCCGGCCGGAAATCCGGCCAGATTCCGGCCGGATTCTGACGTGGCAGAGTCGGTCATGAGCTTTGACCGGCTGTTTCCTCCCTTTTTATTCCACTTTTGCACCCAAAATATCTTATTTCTTCCCTGGTTCTTCCGTGAGCTTTGAGAGAACAAGAAACTCTTCAATTTTCTAGTTTCAATTTCTACCAAAATCTTATGCTTTCACCGATGGTTTTGGAAAATATTTCACACAAGGGCTCACTATGGTGGTTTAAAGCTTTTGATGGCTTGCTTTTGGATGGGAAGCTCTAAGTGGATAGCTTTCTTGATTTTGAGCTAAGTTGGATAAACAAGTCCATTTTGCTCTAGTATTGGTTAATTTATGGTTGTGGTAGTTATGTGTGTTGTATTGTGGTAGTATTTCATGGGTTGAAGGAATTGATGGTGAAGTTTTCAATTTATTGAGGAATTTTCTGGTTTAATATGAATGTGATGTTGTGGATATCTTTGATGATGGGAATTGATGGTTAATGACTCTAGTAGATATAAATGATTGGAAATTCCAACCAATTTTGGATTTGGAAGGAAATGTGAAAAGTTAGGGTTTCATAACCCCCTTTCTGTCCGGTTTTGTATCATATGGTTATAGGCCGAATTGGCCTTTGCTTAAAACATGAAAGTTGTATGTATTGATGTGTTTGAGGTGCCTATAAAATTTCAGGGCAATTGGATTAGTGTAGAATGAGATATGTCGATTTTACTGTTGCTGTTCTGGGTTGATCAGAATGTGCGAACTGCGCTTGTAATCGTCTGTTTTGACTGGAATTACTTTGGATTTGGATGTTGGTGTCTTCTGATGAAATGTATCTTGATGTCTTAGCTACCGTATTCCTTTGGAATCAATGCATTTGGACCTGTATAGACTGAGTTGGACTAATTACAGCATAGTGTGATTTGTAAACCTGCAATTACGGTCTGGTTTGTTATTTGGCATATTTGACCTAGTTGTGCTAGGATTTGGACTGAGTGACCTTCTACATTGTTGTAGCCCTGTTCTTAGCTTCGAAACGGTGGGTCTTGACCTCCATCCGATACTCGTAGTACCTTTGGTGCCATTACCGCAAAAGACGTCAAAACTATTTTTCTGGTTTTGAGCTTAACTTTCATTTCCGGACTTTTCCCTAGCTTGACTTGTACTAGTACTACTTGGAGCTTGATGGATGGTTTCAGAGCCGTGGAGGTGAGTGACCTCAAACTATTTCTAAAATTATTTATGAACCGTTTCTTGTATTATTTACTTTTGAACTGTTTCCAAATTTACTTTTGAACCGCTTTCCCGCATTATTTACTTTTGAGCTGTTTTCAAAGTTAATTTTGGAACTGTTTTCTTACATATCATGCGTGCTTGCATATCAGTGTCTTGTTATTATTGATTTTGTTTTCAATGATTGTTAAAACGAGTTTTCTAGGCGAGTGTGTACTTTATCGCACTCGACCTAAATAAATATGAAATTTTCAATGATTAATGATTAAATGCTACTTGCGCATGAATGTAAGCCTTTTGGGCTGAACTGGCCATTGCCTCTTGTTACCGGTCGTCTCGAGCCAGAAGCGGACTCGGTCGGACGACTAGGAACTTGGGTGAACGTTTCGGTATACTCGAGTATTACCTTGTAGGTTGGTGGAGCCTGGCCAAAAGCCAGGGACGGGGTGAATGAATGCACGAATGAAACCAAATGAAATGAAATGACAGGAGAACGAACGTATCCTTTTCATGAATGTTACTATCGCTTTCCATTGTAAATGTTTCTTGAATTATTGATACTCCATATTGAAATGACATTATTGAAATGAACGATTGTGAAACTGATTTGATAACTGATTTTACTGGTTACTCGCTGAGCTTCTAGCTCACCCCAAAATGTTTTATTCCCCTCCACAGGGCTCAAGGCGAATGAGTGGCTTGTAGTGTTTATCATGGATTATATCATGTATGGATTGAACTTGGATTTCCTTTGTGTAATCTTCATATTGGGATGTATTGAATGTTTAGAATTGAATTGGATGTGAATAGTCTAGTTTGGGACTCTCCTCCTGTATAATAGTTGGTGTCAAGGATCAGAGTGGCGCAGTGGAAGCGTGGACGCTTCGCTTTTGATATGTAAATGTTTGAATATTTGATTTCTATGTGAGATTTTATCTTGTATTTGTTTGAGGACTGTCGTGATCGACTGATTCCCGGCGAGAGCTGGGCAGACGGCCCGCCGAACCCTCTGGTTCGCCTTAGGGGGAGGTGGGGTCGTTACAATTGGTATCAGAGCTTAGGCTTCAGATCTCTGTAGTGTATCCTAGGCATGAAGTTTAGGATGCCGGACTGTGGGTACGTAAGAATGAAAATCGGACAAGTGGCATTAGAGTAACCTTAGTGATTGTTTGGAATGTTTAAGTGATTCTTGCGGAATGTCTTGAATTGATTAGTACAAGATGGAATGTCGAGGACGACATTCTTTTAAGGAGGGGAGATTGTGACGCCCCGTATGAAGGAGGGGTTTCATTTTATATATATTTTTGTTGGACGAGCGGAGGAGCGCAACGTTTGAACTTGGAAAAGAAAAGAAAAGTTTTGAAAAAAAAACAGGGGCCAAATCCGGCCTGAAATCCGGCCAGTTTCTGGCCGGATACCTGGCCGGATTGCCTTGCAGTTTAGAAAAAAATTGAATTGGCCACTGCCTTGAATCCGGCCAAGAATCCGGCCGGAAATCCGGCCAGATTCCGGCCGGATTCTGACGTGGCAGAGTCGGTCATGAGCTTTGACCGGCTGTTTCCTCCCTTTTTATTCCACTTTTGCACCCAAAATATCTCATTTCTTCCCTGGTTCTTCCGTGAGCTTTGAGAGAACAAGAAACTCTTCAATTTTCTAGTTTCAATTTCTACCAAAATCTTATGCTTTCACCGATGGTTTTGGAAATATTTCACACAAGGGCTCACTATGGTGGTTTAAAGCTTTTGATGGCTTGCTTTTGGATGGGAAGCTCTAAGTGGATAGCTTTCTTGATTTTGAGCTAAGTTGGATAAACAAGTCCATTTTGCTCTAGTATTGGTTAATTTATGGTTGTGGTAGTTATGTGTGTTGTATTGTGGTAGTATTTCATGGGTTGAAGGAATTGATGGTGAAGTTTTCAATTTATTGAGGAATTTTCTGGTTTAATATGAATGTGATGTTGTGGATATCTTTGATGATGGGAATTGATGGTTAATGACTCTAGTAGATATAAATGATTGGAAATTCCAACCAATTTTGGATTTGGAAGGAAATGTGAAAAGTTAGGGTTTCATAACCCCCTTTCTGTCCGGTTTTGTATCATATGGTTATAGGCCGAATTGGCCTTTGCTTAAAACATGAAAGTTGTATTTATTGATGTGTTTGAGGTGCCTATAAAATTTCAGGGCAATTGGATTAGTGTAGAATGAGATATGTCGATTTTACTGTTGCTGTTCTGGGTTGATCAGAATGTGCGAACTGCGCTTGTAATCGTCTGTTTTGACTGGAATTACTTTGGATTTGGATGTTGGTGTCTTCTGATGAAATGTATCTTGATGTCTTAGCTACCGTATTCCTTTGGAATCAATGCATTTGGACCTGTATAGACTGAGTTGGACTAATTACAGCATAGTGTGATTTGTAAACCTGCAATTACGGTTCTGGTTTGTTATTTGGCATATTTGACCTAGTTGTGCTAGGATTTGGACTGAGTGACCTTCTACATTGTTGTAGCCCTGGTTCTTAGCTTCGAAACGGTGGGTCTTGGACCTCCATCCGATACTCGTAGTACCTTTGGTGCCATTACCGCAAAAGGACGTCAAAACTATTTTTCTGGTTTTGAGCTTAACTTTCATTTCCGGACTTTTCCCTAGCTTGACTTGTACTAGTACTACTTGGAGCTTGGTGGATGGTTTCAGAGCCGTGGAGGTGAGTGACCTCAAACTATTTCTAAAATTATTTATGAACCGTTTCTTGTATTATTTACTTTTGAACTGTTTCCAAATTTACTTTTGAACCGCTTTCCCGCATTATTTACTTTTGAGCTGTTTTCAAAGTTAATTTTGGAACTGTTTTCTTACATATCATGCGTGCTTGCATATCAGTGTCTTGTTATTATTGATTTTGTTTTCAATGATTGTTAAAACGAGTTTTCTAGGCGAGTGTGTACTTTATCGCACTCGACCTAAATAAATATGAAATTTTCAATGATTAATGATTAAATGCTACTTGCGCATGAATGTAAGCCTTTTGGGCTGAACTGGCCATTGCCTCTTGTTACCGGTCGTCTCGAGCCAGAAGCGGACTCGGTCGGACGACTAGGAACTTGGGTGAACGTTTCGGTATACTCGAGTATTACCTTGTAGGTTGGTGGAGCCTGGCCAAAAGCCAGGGACGGGGTGAATGAATGCACGAATGAAACCAAATGAAATGAAATGACAGGAGAACGAACGTATCCTTTTCATGAATGTTACTATCGCTTTCCATTGTAAATGTTTCTTGAATTATTGATACTCCATATTGAAATGACATTATTGAAATGAACGATTGTGAAACTGATTTGATAACTGATTTTACTGGTTACTCGCTGAGCTTCTAGCTCACCCCAAAATGTTTTATTCCCCTCCACAGGGCTCAAGGCGAATGAGTGGCTTGTAGTGTTTATCATGGATTATATCATGTATGGATTGAACTTGGATTTCCTTTTGTGTAATCGTTCATATTGGGATTGTATTGAATGTTTAGAATTGATTGGATGTGTAATAGTCTAGTTTTGGACTTCCTCCTGTATAATAGTTGGTGTCAAGGATCAGAGTGGCGCAGTGGAAGCGTGGACGCTTCGCTTTTGATATGTAAATGTTTGAATATTTGATTTCTATGTGAGATTTTATCTTGTATTTGTTTGAGGACTGTCGTGATCGACTGATTCCCGGCGAGAGCTGGGCAGACGGCCCGCCGAACCCTCTGGTTCGCCTTAGGGGGAGGTGGGGTCGTTACAAATTGAGAATTTAGAAATATCCTAGAATGATGTCAAAAACATAATAAAATAAATTACAATTAAAATTTAAAAAATTATATGAATCAAATAAATATATGATATGCATACCGTAATTTGTGTGATTTGAATATATTATAGTTGAACGAGCTACATATGTAGTTAATTTCCTATAAAAACAAATGTGTGAGAATCTAATGGATCAAGGAAATACAAATGAGGTTAGGAGTTAATGTGTGAGTTAATAAAATCACAGCCCTTATTCAGCAAATAAGTGGATATCAAATGACCTAACAAACCCTTCATCCTAGCTAATTTAACGTGCGACCAGCCGGATACCTGAGTTCTAGAACTAAGTAGAAGCTGAGTGGAGAGCTTTGGAATTATCACCACCAACTGAAGAGGAAGTGAGTGATCAGCTCATTTGGAGTACCAATCAAGAGAGTGAGAGAGAGAACTCTGCAATTTTTCCTTAGGCAGCAACAACCGAGAGAGAAAACAGAGCATCCTAATAGCTTTCCCATTTCTGCATTCTTTAACCGACCAAAATTGAGAGCTAAAGTGAAGGATAGGAAGAGAAACTTTGTTAGTTTCTTCACTGATTAGCTTCAACCGAGAGGAAGAGTGAAAGCTGCTACAATTTTAGGAGAAACCGAAGCTAGGAGCAGGAGCAATCTGCCGTTATTAAAATTTAATGGAGAAGGTAAGAATCTTGTAACCACCTTTTTTATTTCTTGAATATAACTGAAAATATGGGCTGCATGTTAGTTTTTAGCAAAGAATAATAAGATTTAATAGAGGGGAATTCTGATAAGGAGGAAGAAAAGATGGGAGCTAGACTGAAGTTGTAGGAACCGAATGTAAGTTGCTTGAGTTGCAGCCTGTGATCATTGTGAAATGGAAACTAATGACAGGAAATGCATGTAATACGTTAGCCTTATGTATTATGGGAAGTTTAGTTGAAGAAACTTGGGAAAAGATGGAATTTTGGGTTGAGACTGTAGGAAGAAACATGCTGGAATTTTTCCAGCTTCATCCGAGAGGAAGAAACTGAAATTTGCAGCTTAGTAACCGAATGTATGGAGTAACTTTCTGCTAGAAGCTCAAACCATGTGCTATTTCCTTGTCTTATCTACGTAACTAGTGCAGAGTTGTTAGCTTGAGTGAAAAATTTGCAAGAATTAACCGGTGGTTCTGTCTAGCTAGCCGAGAGATGAAGTAAGGAAATTTTCCAATTTTCTTGACAGATTTTTGGGTTCCAAATTCCTACGTTGAATCTGAATACCTTGCATAATTTTTTTTAGTTTTAGCATTCATGTTGGAGTTGAATGGGAACTGAAGTAGTTAATGGAGAAATTTCTTGTTTAAAAACTTATTGCTGTCCAAAACAACCACAGCTTGACCAAGAGAGAGAAATAGACTTCAGATCAGTTTTCCTTTGAAATTCTGGCTGTAAAATTTAATATGGATGATCAAGTTTACTCTGTAGTTGGAGAATCATCTTTTGCATGATGAGTTGGAGTTAAAACTGAAGAAAATTATGGAGAAAACACCATATGTTAAATTGCTATACTGCTGGAAATTGTAATGTGTTGCTGGCCGAATTAGTTGAGGCTTTTGGTGGGATTCTTTTCTGGAATTATGTGTTATTTGTTCTAGTTTGGGTGGGCAAATTATGAGCTACGTGTTTAGTGTTTCAAGCAAGTAAAAGGTGGAGATTTGTTGAACAATTTGAATGATATTGCAGGAAATTACACTTGTTGGCCGAACCAGGGAAGAGATGAACTTTCCTTGAAGTTTTTGAACAAATTTCTAAGATAGTTGTTGTAACTATACATATAAATATATATATATATCCGTTGTAGCATCTTAACCTTGTTTTGAATACTTTAAAGAATTTAAAACTCGAAGGGCTAGTGAAGTGGAACAAATAGGAATAACATGCACACTAGAGTCTAGTTCAGTCTAAAAGGGAAGAAATAAAAGTTCCATCTGCTTTAATTATTAAGATTAGAATGAAATGATTTAATCTTAGCTCAAATGTTTTATAAGATCTTAAATTTTATATATGTACGTTAACCTTGTTTTAGAGCTACCAAACCTAATGGATTTTGAAGTAATATTGCTGAATTATGTTGAATGGTTGAATTGGTAATGAGATTAAGACTTATATAATGTTTTAGAAACTCTAAGGTAATTTGTTATGGCTATATACACGAAATGGCTCCTAATCACTTAAATTAGTTTTATAATATTTAAGAGACTATAAAACTTGAGAAGTTAAGGTTGTGAAACAAAATTTAATTCACGAACAACCTAGAGCTTAGTATGGAGTATCTATAAGCCATAATTAATACTGGATTGAGAAAGTATATTAGTTTAAACCTTATACAAGTTTATAAACTTAAAGATAGGTATTTCATGGTTTAAAAATAATAAAGTCAATAAGTTTCAAAAATAAAATGATAAATAAATATTGAGAATGTTATAGTTGTATTTTAAGGTCAAACTTGATTTTAATAAGTTTAAATAAAAGAATAACAAATGATCGACTACAAATTATATATTTACTTTGAACTTATTAACTTGTACTAGGAAGTAGCCGTGAACCAGGAAACCAACTCGAGACTCGAGAGTAGTCATTTGAATCCTTGGTGAGTGTTATCTGAATTATGTGTTAACTGTTTATGTGTATGTATTATGAATATTGCTAAGTGATTCATTGTGAAGTGTTTTCAATTGTCCCTCGCCTTCTAAGTCGGGAGTGTACTTTATCGCACTCGACTTAGTTTGAGCTTGAAGGTATTAAGCTAAGAAACTCTTATTCTCTCTCTTATGTTGCATTTTATTGGATAGATGACTTGAATCTTGAATTATATTGGATGATACTCTAGTTTTGGTGAAGATTAATGAATTTCAGCAAGGGTTAGTGATTCTGCCCAGTTTTTGGACCCAACTGGAACTGCATATTCGTTCGTGATAAAGAACAAATCAGTTTTTACTCAAACATGAAAGTTTTAGGGAATTGAGTTAGTTAGCTACCTGTAAACTTTCAGCTCAATCGGACCACTGTAGAGAATGAAATGACTAAAATACCCCTGACTGCCCAAATACCCAGATTAGCTGACAGTCTTCTGTTTTCTCTGAGATTGCGATTTTTGACCTTGAAGGTGCAAGAACTGGGTGTTGGTGTCTTCATAGGAAATGTAGGTCTCTGTCTTAGCTTCAAAACGCCATAAAATTTACCCCAATCCGATAAGCATAGCTTCAGTTGTGACTGCCGAGAGATATCAAACCTACTATGTGGCTATTTATCTTTAAAACTAGTTTCTAACTTCTAGCTTTGATTTGGATGGTTGCACTGCTCGAATTGACTTGTAATTGGATAATATTGAGTCCAGTTGAATAGCTATTGTGTTGAGCTTGCTTATATGTTGAATTGGGCTGAGTTGAGGAAAATAATGAAGCCATAAATGGCTGGAAAATAGCTAAATACAAAGGGCATGCTGCCCAAATTTTCACTCGAAGGTTAGGCGTGTGTACTCGCGGTTTGAGCGAAGATTTGAGGTCGAATTGAACTTGGATTGTCTATGGTATTCGAGTCTTCTTTTGTAAAGGTATATAAGCTAAAATTTGGCCGAAACTCATACCCTTGGAAAAATGAAGGTGGTGACCACTCGGAATATATTTTCCTCGTCTTTTAGACTCAAATGCGAATTCCAAAGTTTTAGTTGCTTCTTTAGCAACACCAAAAGAGCGAGCTTGAATTTTCTAGAGTTTGATACGTAACATGAATCCTATCTAAACGAGTTTCATTTACTTGATCTGTTGAAAGTGAAACTCTTAAGTTTCGAACCCTAGTAATTTTAAGTTTTTAAATGATATTGTATCGCAGATTTGGACTCCAACCAAGGAGTTACAACTGAGAGTGATTTTGACAAGCACTAAATCTTTGGTGAGTGCTTCCAAATACCTGATTGAACTGGACACTTATTTTCAATACTTGACCAATGTGATCGAATGATATGTGATTGATATAATCAGGCAAGAGTGTACTTTATCGCACTTGCCCTAATGTGATATGTACTCGTTTCTGGTTGCAAATGACTTGATATACTTGTGCGTGACTTGTAAGTACTGAGCGGCAGTATGTACCACACTCGATTCGAGTGGGAGGTACCTCTCATTCCCGTTTTCGTACTTTTATCTTCATTCAGTCGATTGGAGATGTATCTCATCGACTTCTTGGGGACCCAAACCCTACTGGTTAGTTAATCTAGTCGAGCCGGCAAGGGCTTGGTCGATTAGATAACGAACCATGGGTATCTAGTGTTGTCGAGTGGAGTATTGTCTCCTCGACTAATCGGTATACTCGAGTATTACCACCAGTGTTTATTGTGGAGTTCGGGCCCGGTAAGGGGTTTGGTTGGTGGACGGCGATTGGAGTTAAGTGGTGTACTACTGGACTAGTTACTTTACTTGAAAGTTGACGGAGTGTCAACTAATACTTGATCAAGCTCTAGTGAAGAAATGGGAATTTGGCTCTTGAGAGCCATCTGTATCCTTATACATTGATTGTTATTCGAAGTGTTATTGTTCTTTTGGAAAACAAAAAGAGTTTTCACTCGCTCATTTTGACATTTGGTATTTGAAGTGTTATTGCTCACTTTCATGAACTTGATATGCTCGCTATTTTGCTACGTGATATTTGTACTTTTCAATATTGGTCAACTTGCTATTTGGAACCTCACTGGGCTTTTAGCTCATTCCACGCCATTTGTTTTCCTTACAGGGGGTATGAGCGAGGCGTGAGACTGGTACAGGATAGCGTAGTCTAGTAGTTTTTGAATTTTACGATTGTACTCGCGCTAGTGCTCGATTAGAACTGAATATATCTGAAACTCATATCTTTTGATATATGTGGAATTGTACGAATGTTTGAAATAGAAATGAAAGTACATGTATGTTTCAAGGTTGGAAACTGGTATTTCTTTTACTCTTGAAATTATAACCTATTATATTTGAAGTGAGTGAGTGAGTCCTAGCGAGAGCTGGGCAGGCGGTCCGCTAAACCCTGGGATATGCCCTAGGGGGAGGTGGGGTCGTCACATATTGACTAATCTGGTAAGCATGACTACTAAGAGGTATGATATTATCCTCGGTGTGAATTTCGAGGATGAAATTCTTTTAAGGAGGGAAGGATGTGAAGACCCGAAAATTCTCTTATTTTTATAGTAATTTACTGGCTTATTTAAATATTTATTCACTTGTTTTTCCCGAATAATTTATTTCAACCATTTTAAAACCATTTACATGGAACTATGACTTGCATATATTTTTAAAATGTCCCGTTAATAAATTTAATTTTCGGAAGCTCGTTTAGTAAGAAATAGCGAATACGCGTTTGGAGGCAATATTCGATCTGAGAGTACAGTGACCTCGGAGATTTGAGGACTCATGCGTTAGTCTTAAAATAGATATTTTTATGATTAATTACTCTAGTATTGGTTAGTTATATTATCGTTACAAGAATTTCTTAGAAATTGCGCTTTATCGCGCGCAAGTCGGAAGTTCGCGTTTTCACGCGCGCGACTAATTGGAGGACTTTAAGAAATTTATTCTAGACTACTAAGAGTGAATAATTATAATGTTAAAGGAAGTACATTAGAGGTTTAGTGCACACGTGAAACAAACCCAAGACAAAATGGACATAAAACGCGTGCGTGCGCGCACTATTAAGAGTTGACTTTTGGCCCAATACCTATATCTACTATTGCATTCTTCCACTCCACGTTTTAGCACACAAAACCTCTCTTTTCTCTCTCATCTTGGCCGGCCATAACAGTAAGAAAAGAAGGAAGAAAAGCTCTCCATCATCTTGCATTATTCTTGCTTCAAATCATCTCCAACTTTGCAACTAACCACAAAACCACTTGGAGATTCACTTGAGCTTGGAAGGAAGCATCATCTGACGGTTTTTCTTGGGGCTTTAGAGGTGCAAAATTTCTGATTTTACTCCAAAGTGTAGGAGGTAATCATCCGATCACTTAATCTTAACTTTAGTGGGATTATTTTTGCTAGGAAGCTTGTAGCTTCATGGTTATTGTTGTGGTTTGAGTTTAAATGTTGGAGTGGGCTCTATGAAATCCCACAATGGATATATTGGATTGTTATGGTGATAATGAATGTTGTTTGAGGTAATTATATGTTAAACAAGATGATATTTGGGTAGGAAAGTGAAAAGGAAACCGATGGAAGTTGATGTTAGGTATGAACGAATCTGTCCTGTTTTTGCAGTGGTCTGATTTCGAATTTTTGATGCTCAATTGACCTTGAAACTGATGTATATATGTTGTGTGTGGTGTGCATAAAGTTTCTACCAAAAATCATTTGGATTGGTTGGATAAAAATTGAATTTTGGCAAGAACAAAATCTGAAAAACGTGTAACAGTGGTTCTCTGGCAGTGTTCTTTGAACGAACATATCTCTCTGTCCGGATGTCGGAATTGAGTTTCGTTAGCGGCATTCAAAACTAGACATCCATAGTTTTCTAATGGTGTATATGCACCTTCTAATTTGAAGTGAGTCATCTGTAGTGACCAATCAAATCAGCTGCCCTGTTCTGTCAGTCCAAACGAGAGGAAGTTAGAAACTGCAATTTGTAGCTCTGTTTTCTCTTCTTTACAAACTGAATTTCAGAATGATTTGTTCAGATGAAACCTTTTGAATCTAGTTTTCAACGCCACTGACCATTCTCAATTCCAAGTTGTATTGAGCGAGATATGGTGCAATTTGTAAACTGCAGCAAATCTGGAAAACCCTCTTTTCATGCTGACCAACTGGTTTGGTTGTTTGTGAGAGGTTTTATTTTGAGATTTTGATGTCAACCAACTAAAAATTGCTTATGAAATGTTTCTTGGACCTTGGTTTCACAAATGACCCAAAAATTAGACTGATTTCATGATACAAATTGTTTAAAAAGGGAAGAGAAGCTTGAGTTGGCAGATTTGTTTTGAAAATTTCACAAACTTCAGTTGTCTTGTTAACTGCCTTCCCACGTGATTTTTTGTGTGAAATTTGGTAGAGATATATTTCATATATGAAAGATCTAGTGTACCGAATTTGGTGTATTTTAAATGCCAATTTGATGGCCAAATAATACTTCAAAGATAGCCTTTCAAATCTGGAAAATGTTCAATTAGTCCTCATTTTTAGCTAACTTTGAGTTGCTATATCTGGACGCTCAAAACTCCGATTCTAGTTCTACTTGTTGTGTTTTAAACCTTGGTTGTAATTATAATTGATTTACAAATTTTAGAGGCTAGTTCACTTTCTGTGAATTTTTCCGAATTTCTAAAGTTTGCCGAAAAATAAGACTAAAACTGTCCTGTGTGCCTATAGTCAGCCACTTTGAGCTAAAATTTGAATGTCTTCCATTTAGAATCTTGGAAGAGTGTCTTCTAGAAACTTTTAGAACTTTGAATCAAGTTTCCAACGGTGCCAAGTTTTACAATTTTGGACCTACTGAGTGCAAGATCTGAATTTTCTAAGTTTGACGCGCAAAGCTGAAATTTGCCGATTTCTTAGAAAATGAAAATTTGAGAACTCGTTATTCTTTCTTGATGTTAATTGATCGCTTTAAACTCGATTTCATGAAGGAAATCAGTTTTTTTTTGTGTTATTAAACCATCATTTTCGAATTTTGATTTTCGAGAAAAATAGGTTCTCTTTTGAGGCTTTGGTTTAATCTAAACAAGTGGATATTCTTTCTTGTGTGTTACGTGGTAGTGGATTTACGTGAGTGATGTATGGTCACTATTTCTTCAGGTGCTCTATGTGACAGCCCCACCTTCCCCTAAGGCGAACCAAAGAGGTTAGCGGACTGCCTGCCCAACTCTCGCCAGGACTAACGAGCAGTTACCCGTGATCTAACACGTTCCGAAAAAATAAAAAGCGCGCTCAGACAAGCCAAAATCACAAAATAAGAAAACATGAAAATCGGAGTCGACATGAAAACCGAATCTGTCCAAGAACCATCCAAACATCAATCAAACATGTACATCTTGCATTAAGCATTTACAAGCCAAAATAGCATACAAACGGGATCCTACCAGTTTATACATGTACGGTTTGCAAATTACAAGTCAAAAGAGGAAACGGATCAAAATACATTTAGGGTTTCATTCATTGAGGAGCTACACAAAATGTATCTACATCTAGCTCAACTCGGCAACCAACTATCAAAGCCATTCCAAAAGTATTCAAATTCCTGTAAGGAAAACAAAAGGAATAGAGTGAGCTTACGCCCAGTGAGATACTATCACTCAAGCAACCAAGTGCATATAAGCATAAGACTTTTCACCCCAATTCATTCAATAAAGAAGTAAACCAAGATCACACATTAATAAAATTGGTAAAAGGATACGGACGGCTCTCAAGAGCCCCTTTCCTCGCTTGTATACTTGATCGGACTCATTGACCCTCCGTCAATGTTTAAAGAGTAACCAACCGTAGGCTCCACTTTACTTCCATTCCTTCCACCCAACATACCCCTACCGGATCCGAACTCCAAACAGTTTAAAATTGGTAATACTCGAGTATACCGGAATCGAGAGTCTCATACTACAAGATTCCATATAACAGTCCCCATGGCTCGTCGATTTTCACGACCAAGCCCTTGCCGGCTCGATTCAATCAACTACCAATGGGGTTGAGCTCAGTAGTAACAGTAATGGCCGTTGGATACTCGTCCAAACGACACCAAAGCCAGTATTTCATGTACCATTTAAGTATCACAGGAAACAGTCATATTGAACATAAAGGTGAGAGTGATCAAGTACACTCTCACTTCAATCAATGTCAACGGTGCACATAACATTCAAGGCATCAATTTCAAGTATACCAAGCCACATAGTAGCAAACAAGTGAGTAGTACACTCACCAAGCAAGTAAATGATATTTCATACACTTCCGCCCAAAGAGCGTCTTGAACCACCGTCACGCCCTAAAACATTCAAATAAGCACAATGAGACTCGAATATGAGTCATAAACCAAATCCACATACTACCAAAAATAAGGCTCCATTAGAACGTATAAGTACCAAAGTAAGCTAGGGAAAATCCGGAAATGAAAGTTAAGCCCTAAAACCTAAAAACAGTTTTGACATCATTAAGCGTATTGGACACAACCGGCACTACGATCATCGGATGGATGTAAATATACACCGTTTCGAAGCTAACAGAAAGGGTTACAATGTTGAAGAAGGCCACTCAGTCCAGTTTGTAGTGCAACTAAGTCAAAAGTTCAATGTACCAAACCAGAACCGTATAAACAGGTTAACGAACCGCATTCTGGTTAAATAACCATAATTCAGGCTACCAAAGTCCAATTCAAGTGATTCCAAAGCCATCCGAAAGATAGATACCAGGATATATTTCTTAAGAAGACATCAACAACCAAATCACTAGTATTCCCAATCAAATTAACCAATTACCAAAGCTGATTACCAGGTTCGGACAGAAACAGGGCAGCAGGGGTATTTCAGTCTTTTCATAGGTACATTGCTCCGATTGGCCTGAAATTTTGTAGGCATCTATAAAATATCATTCCCTACAACTTTCATGTTTTAATCCAAGGCTAATTTGGCCTCTAACTAGGGGAAACAGTACCGGGTAGAATGGGTTCAATTGCAACCCTCTAACTAGGGGAAACAGTACCCGCCGTGACGCTCCGTAACGGTGTAACCTTGAGGAAAACACGGTCTCCAACTTCGAACTCCAAGTCTTTCCTTCGATTGTCCGCATAGTTTTTTTGTCGGCTTTGAGCTGTTTGGAGTCGTTGATGTATCAATTTGACCTTTTCTCGAGCTTCTTCCAGCCATGGAAGAGTAGCTGGATCCAGTGCCTTTCTCTCGCCAACTTCGTCCCAGTAGATCGGTGACCGGCATTTCCATCCATATAGTGCCTCGTATGGAGCCATTTGAATCGACAAATGGTAGCTGTTATTGTACATTAACTCTACTAAGGTCATGTGTTGACCCCAGTTACCTCCAAAATCCAGAATGTAGGTTCGCAACATGTCCTCGAGAGTTTGGATTGTTCGATCCGATTGTCCATCCGTCTGAGGGTGATAGGTAGTGCTCAAGTTGAGTTTAGTCCCCAGAGTCTCTTGGAACTTCTGCCAAAATCTAGATACGAAACGAGGATCTCTATCGGAGACGATGCTCCCAGGAACACCATGTAACCTGACGATCTCATTCATGTACATCTGAGCTAACTTGTCCATGGAATATTTCATGTTTACCGGCAAGAAATGGGCCGACTTGGTTAGTCGATCGACGATCACCCAAACGGCATCGTGTCCTCGTTGCGTTCGGGCAAACCAGAAATGAAGTGCATTGTAATATTTTCCCACTTCCATTCGGGTATCTCCAGAGGTTGTAGTAAGCCTGATGGTTTTTTATGCTCCGCCTTAACTTGTTGGCAAATGAGACATTTCTGCACATACAAAGCGATTTCCCTCTTCATATTGTCTCACAATAGGCTCCTTTCGGGTCTTGATACATCTTGCTACTACCCGGATGGATTGTATACTTAGACCGATGAGCTTCTTCTAAGATCTCCGTTTTTAACGCTTCATCTTTAGGCACCACCACTAGATTTCGGTATTTTAAAATACCTTCAGGACTAAAGTTGAAGTCAGTTGATTCCCCATTTTCCACCTTCTCTCCCCATTTCCGCACCATTGAATCCTCCTTTTGAGCTTCTTTAATCCGCTCCAAGAGGGTGGAGGTTACCTTAATGTTGCCAGAAATCACCTTATGACTCCCAAGGCAGGGTTTCCACTCGCAGACGGATTCTAACATATCCCACTCTTTAATCATTAACCCTGCTGCTTGAGCCTTACGACTTAAAGCATCGGCCACTACATTCACCTTCCCTGGATGGTAATTGATAGTGCAGTCGTAATCCTCCAGAAATTCCATCCACCGTCGCTGCCTCATATTCAATTCCTTTTGAGAGAAAAGATACCTAAGGCTCTTATGATCTGAATACACCTCAAATGTGACCCCATATAGATAGTGCCTCCATTTCTGCAGAACGAAAACAACCGCGGCTAATTCCAGATCGTGGGTCGGGTAATTTTGCTCGTGAAGTTTCAACTTCCTAGAGGCAAAAGCGATTACATTCCGGTTCTGCATTAAAACGTATCCTAGGCCCTCTCGCGATGCATCAGTATAAACGGTAAACCCGTCTACTCCATTAGGCAAGACTAGAACTGGAGCCATGGTTAATCTTTTCTTCAACTCTTGTAAACTTGTCTCATATCGGCCATTCCATACGAACCGACCATGTTTCTTCGTCAGGTCAGTTAAAGGACCAGCTAACTTAGAGAAGTCTTTAATGAATCGCCGGTAGTACCCAGCCAGCCCTAGAAAGCTGCGGATCTCGGTGGGGTTTTCTGGCCTCTTCCAATTAGTCACGGCCTCTACTTTCGTCGGGTCAACCGAGATGTCTTCTTGAGAAATCACGTGCCCTAGAAACAAAATTTTCTCCAGCCAAAATTCGCACTTGCTGAACCTGGCATACAGTTGATGGTCCCTTATGGTTTGTAAAACAACCCTTAGGTGCTGCTCATGTTCCTCACCCGTCTTGGAGTAGACTAGAAAGTCGTCAATGAATACCACGACGAATCGGTCCAAGTAGGGCTTAAAAATCCTATGCATTAAGTCCATGAAGGCGGCAGGGGCATTGGTTAGTCCAAAGGGCATAACTGCGAACTCGTAATGCCCATATCTCGAGTTGAAAGCGGTTTTCGGAATATCCTCCTTCCTAATTAATAACTGGTAATACCCTTGGCGGAGATCCAGTTTCGAGAAGACCACCGCTCCCTGCAACTGGTCAAACAACTCATCTATGTGGGGCAGTGGATACTTATTTTTAACCGTAATATTATTCAGGCCCCGATAATCGATACACATCCTCAAACTGCCGTCCTTTTTCTTCACAAACAGTACAGGGGCTCCCCACGGAGACCCACTCTCTTGAATGAACCCCCTCGCCAAAAGATCTTGTAATTGCAATTTCAGCTCCTTAAGTTCAGCAGGGGCCATCCGATACGGGGTTTTTGAGATAGGCGAGGTTCCCGATAGCAAGTCGATCTTAAATTCTATCTCTCTCTCCGGAGGCAAGGATACCAACTCGTCAGGAAACACATCCGGATATTCCCTTACTATAGGCACGTCTTTCACCTTCAATTTATCCATAGGGGTGTTGATTAAAAAGGCTAAGAATCTTTGCGCCCCTTTATTTAGCAGTTCCCTAGCCAGAATGCCTGAGATCAGGGCGGATGAGGCTAACCTTCCCCTTATATCCAACCTTAGGGTCGCCTCCCCAGGAATACGGAATTCTACCACCTTCTTCTTACAATCTAGTTGGGCGTTATACCTGGCTAACCAGTCCATGCCCAAGATCACGTCATACCCCTTGATGGACAAGCTAATCAAGTCCCCTAACAATTTTCTCTCTCCTACCCAAACTTCGCAATCCTTATAAACCAAACTAGTAACCAGACAATGATTTCCCGTAGGCGTACTAACTTCTAGGTCGTAAGGTAAACTAGCAGGTTTGAGGTCAATGCCACACATGAAATTAGGGTTAACAAAGGAATGAGTGGCACCAGGATCTACTAAAACTTTTGCAAAGCGGTGGAAGATAGGGATCGTACCTTCTACGACCTCAGAGGAATCTGGGACTTGTTGAGACTCTAACGAGTACACTCGAGCCGCGACCTTAGGTTTCGTCCCATCTCCCTTAGCCGGTCCCGTATTGGTCTTTGGCGCTGGTTGAGCTCCCTTTCCGTCTTGCTTTAAGATTGGGTAGGTAGCAAGCTGGTGGTCTGCGCTTCCACAACGCAGACATTTGCCCATTTTCTTCCAGCAATTATCTTCGGAGTGATTCGGCTTTTCGCAGTACCCACAAGGTCCACGGGATGCCGAACCTGAACCCTTCTGGAAACTCCCTCCTTGACCTCTCCCTGCTGGGCCACCCCTGGACTGAGCCCCTCTACCAACTCCCAACTGTCGACCACCTCCAAACCCTCGTCCGTACTTGGGAGGAGCACTTTTCTCCCCTTGTCCTGAACTACTCCCAGGGAAGCCTCGCTTCTTAGCCTGGAAGTTCCGTACTTGCAGCCTAGCACTTTCCACCCGTTGGACTTTCTCCACGGCCTCGCTAAATGCATTAATCTGAGCCACTGCGAGGTCCTTCTGAATTTCTACGTTCAGGCCTTGGATAAAGCACCTTATTCGCCGTTGCTCGGTCATTATCAGCTCAGGGACAAACTTGGATAGGCGGGTGAATTGGTTCTCGTACTCCGCTACAGACTGGACCCCTTGGCGAAGTCGGATAAACTCATCTTCCTTCCGTTTCTGGACTAAAGGAGGGAAGAATTTAGCATTAAACTCTCGCATGAAGTTCACCCAAGTCCGCGGTGTCTGTTCCCGTTCCCATTTCTACCGGATGATGTTCCACCAGGAGCGGGCCGCTCCTTCTAGTTGGAAAACCGTGAAGGTCACCTACCTTTCTTCGGTGTAGTGCAAGGCAGCAAAAATATTTATCATTTTCTCGAACCACCTTTCGGCGACATCTGGATCGGGCCCCCCAATGAACTTCGGTGGGGCGAACTTCTAGAATCTCTCGAGAGCCCTGTCTTCGCTCTCCACATGGTTGCCAAGGTTCCCAGGGTTAGGGTTAGGATTTTGACCCTGTTGTTGTACCACTTGTGCCAGTAAGTTGGTCATTTGCTGCATAGCAGCGGCTATTTGAACGTTGGGGTCAAACCCAGGTTCAGGATTAGGTCCTGACGAGGTTTCCCTAGCGCCCCTATTCCACGTGGGTTCCCTACTCCCGCACCCACGTCCCCGTCCACTACGCGTGCCTTCCATGAAATCTATTCAATCTAGGCAACGTAACTATAACATAAAATGTGAGGACTTGCAAATTCCTTACATATTTCTTGAAAATTTCCTTTTATTTGAAAATTATTATTCTATACCATATTGCTACTTAATCACCCTAGAAAAAGTGCCAATGATCATAGGAAATTAGGGTTTTCCTTTCCGATTTCAATTCGAAGTGAAATAGGATTTTTCGTGTATCCGTCGTGTAATTATCCGGTACGGAGCGAGGATCAAATTTGGTGCTTAAGAGTGACTTTTGGGTGAGAAATAATATGTGATTAGAAGAAATGATAAAAAGTTAGTGAATAGGAAGTAAAAACCCTAGTACGTGTGATTTAAGGAAAAACGGTGCGAACCGACGTGAACCGTGCACTACTGATTGAACACACCACTTGACCACCACTTTCTTACCATACAAGCTCATTAATATTTGAGCAAAATATCTCCTTATTTCCAGCTGGCTTTGACCGAAATTTATGGCTAAAAATGCAAGGAAAGAAAAAGAAATTTTTGTTGGCTTTGGTGGTGACAAGTGTCACACCCCTATGGCTCCTTGACCAAGCTAAGTCCAACCTTCTTATCATCTTGTTGGCTTCAATTTCCCTTCATTTTTCTGCTGGTTGGCCAAGACAAAGAGAGGAGAAAGAGAGAGCAAGAAACAAACTTCCTTCATCTTGAGTTGAGCCATCCAAGTGAGGAACAAAATTCTAAACCGATTAAAGTGTGAGTTGTGAACTTGGGAAGCTAGGGGAAACAAAAATTCCAAGAGGAGGTGAAGTATTATTCTTGCAAGCTTCATTTGTTGAGGTATAAGGTCTACCCATGGCTTTGGTTCTTTTATTTTGGTTTAAGTTGTTATATAATTCATGTTTTGGTTAGATTAGTAGTGATACAAGTTGTTGTGATGATTTTAAAGGTGATATATGTAAGTTAGGGTTTGATGATTTCTGCCTATACTTGCTATATGGATGATATATGTTGTATCTAAGCTTATATAGGAGGTTGTGGTGGTGGATTGAGGCAAGAAATGAAGAAAGTTTCCATTGAATCCCAAAATTCCAGATTTCTGGAAAATTATAGCCCTATTCTGTCCGATTTTATTGTATCATGTTGGAGGCCGAATTAGGCTTATTATAAAACATGAAAGTTGTAGAGAATGATATTTTATAGGTGCCTACAAAATTTCAGCCCGATCGGAGCAACGTAGCCTATGAAAAGACCAAAATACCCTCGCTGCCCTAGGATGTTTCCAGTGATCCGTTTTAGACAGTTCATCTAGTTGATCGTGTCTAGTCACTATGATCCGTGCTGATTTAGCCATTTTCCAAAACATGAAAGTTTTAGTACTCTGTCTTAGTTTTCCAAAGCCTCCAAGAACACCTTAAACGGACTTTGGTAGCCTGAGATATGACCATTTAAATGTAGTACAGTTACTTAGCCGATTAGTTGGAACCTGGTTCTGTGAACTGGGAATTTGATTAGGTTACACTGGAAATTAGACCAAGTGATCTTCATGAAAGTTGTAGGACTTCGTCTTAGCTTCGGAATGGTATAAGTTTCACCCCAATCCGATAAGCGTAGCCTCGAATGTGTCCTTTCCGCAAAACCCTATCAAATCTGTCTTTTACTAAAGCTCATTTCCGCACTTATTGTTCACTTGAATTTTTGTACTTATATGACTTTGAGCCTATGGAATGGCTATTGAAATGAGATGATATTGTGTGTGACTTTGGGATTGATTGAGGAAAATAATGAAGCCATAAATGGCTGGAAAAATAGGTAAATACAAAGGGCGTGCTGCCCAAATTTTCGCTCGAGGGCTAAGTTTCTATTTGAACTTGTATACTTTTGTTTGGCCAATACCATGACCGGCTTTCCATTTTAAAACATGATACCTCTTTAGTTTAACACTTCAAATGCTACTTACTCCTTCCTAAAATATAGAGGTATGATTTAGGGTTTTCTCGGCCACAAGTGAACCACTTTTAAGTGAGGTTTTAAGTGTGAACGTAAGGTAGTATTGTCCTCCTTTTCTCATGATTTTATCATGACGTTTAGTCTGTGACAGCCCCACCTCACCCTAAGGCGAACCAAAGGGTTCGGCGGACCACCTGCCCAGCTCTCGCCAGGACTACGGAGTCGATTCGCACAAATCCAATATAGTTCGCACGAGAACCCAACGAAAACGATCAATTGAAGACCATCAATAGTTAAAACAGAGCATACCAAATCATATGGAAGTACGGAACGTCGGTTAAACACTTATACATATTTTTACATCGGAGTCTTGAACAAGTGAACCAAAATACAAACCAGAGTATTCATGCTACACAAAATACAATTAGGGTTTCGGTTACAAAGAAGCTTAACAAAATAACATATGCATTATCTCGACCCCTTTTGTCCAAAATTGTGGTTTCAAAGTTTGTCCCCTGTAAGGAAAACAAAGATAACGGGAAGGGGGTGAGCTTACTCTCAATGAGGTACCAAAATAATAGCAAGTAAGATACATGGAACTTCATATTCTATTAATCACATATGCGAATCAAATAAAGAAATGAACAAACACCATAGATAGAAAGGATACGGGTGGCTCTCAGGAGCCAAATTCCCATTTGCTTCACCGAAGCTTGATCGAAATAATAGTTGACACTCCGTCAACGCTAAAGGAGTAACCAATACCGTAGACTTCACTTCCTCCGATTCCTTCCACCTCACATACCCCTACCGGGCCCGAACTCCAATCAGATCAGAAATGGTAATACTCGAGTATACCGGAATCAAGGGTCTCAATACCCAAAGATCCCAAAACAGACTACCGTGGTTCGTTATCTAATCGACCAGATCCTTGCCGGCCCGACTCGAGTAACTAGCCACAGGTGTTGAGCTCAGAGGTCAC
This sequence comes from Coffea eugenioides, assembly GCF_003713205.1. Lineage (NCBI taxonomy): Eukaryota > Viridiplantae > Streptophyta > Magnoliopsida > Gentianales > Rubiaceae > Coffea > Coffea eugenioides. Next base: position 25,679,931 of record NC_040043.1, read on the forward strand.
AGAAAGGTCGTTGGATACAAGCTTCCAATCAACGTCCGAACAGATGCGGATACAGATACAGATACAGATGAAAGATACAGATAACAGATTCAGATTCGCACCAAAATTGGCATATGAACAGACAAGAGAACGAGTGTGATAAAGTACACCCTCGTCTCAAACAAAATACACAGATAGTTCAGTCGTTCATATCACAGATTGCATGTACAGAAACCGAGTTAAACAACAAGTGAGGGGAGTGGTACACTCACCGGTTCAAGTACAGATACTTCAAAAGTTTTCACTTCAGATTGGCTTTAATCGCCAAGAAACCCTAAAAGAACCAAAGTAAAAGAATTGAGAGTTTCACATCCAAAATCGAGTAAACAGAATACACAAGTGAGGCTCGACTACTAGTCGTATGCCTCGCCAAATAATTACTAATACAAGGGTACAAAACATGATTTTGGAAACAAAAGTAACGAGAGGACCTAGGGTTTGAACGACCCAAAAAGTCCTTCATTTCTTTCAAAAGGCAACTCAAATCGAAAGAGATTAAACGGCCTAGAAAATTGGACAGCATTTCCCCTGAATTTGCTTACTTTTCCAGCCATCATGGCTTCATTATTTTCCTCAATCAATCCCAAAATCTCACACAAAATAATCTCATTTCAATAGCCGTTCAATAGGTTCCAAGTGGTACAAATACAAATTCAAGTTAGGACAATGGTCCGGAAACGAAGTTTAGGTCCTAAACCAAAAGACAGTTTTGACGTCATTTTGCGGTTTTGGCACCATTGGCACTACGATTATCGGATGGAGGTGCAATACACACCGTTTCGAAGCTAAGAGGTAGGGATACAATGTTGAAGAAGGTTACTCAGTCTAGTTCCTAGTGCAACTAGGTCAAAAATTCAATATACTAAACCAGAACCGTAAAAACAGGTTAACAAACCGCATTCTGGTTCAAACATCATAAGTCAGGCTACCTAAGTCCAAATCAAGTGATTCCAAAGCCATCCGAAATCTAAGACACCAGGATACATTTCTTCAGAAGGCGTCAATAACCAAATCAGAAGCATTCCCAATCAAATTAACCAATTACCAAAGCTGATTACCAAGTTCGGGTAGAAACAGGGCAGCAGGGGTATTTCAGTTTTTTCATAAGCTACACTACTCCGATTGACCTGAAATTTTGCAGGCATCTCTAAAATATCATTCCATACAACTTTTATGTTTTAACCCAAGGCTAATTCGGCCTCTAACTATGATGAAGAGTGCCAGGCAGAATGAGGGAAAATGAAACCCTAACTTTTACAATTTCCTTCCAAAACAGAAATTTCCTGCAATTAACCACAATTTACACCTTCTAACTTCATTCTAGATCAATTCCCATCATCATACAAAGCCACACCATATGAATCATATTAAAACAGAAAAATTCAAGAATAAATATAAAAGTCACCAATCTCAACTAAAATCAAGAAATCTTTCACCAAATCACATCTTTAGCCACCATAAGTCATTAATTTGACATTATCAATACCAAGGAAAGAATTCCCTAGCTACTCACCTTGCAACCTCTTCAAAGGAAGCTACTTAGCACCAATTTCTTCCAAATCACTTCACCAAGAACCTTAATCCTACCTAGAGAAGAGTTTTTATGGAGTGATTTGAAGTTTTATCGGTTGGATTTGAAGATTGGAGCAAGTTATGGAAGGAAAATGTTGAAGGTTTTTCTCTCTTTTCTCTCCAAGAAATTCGGCGAAGAGAAGGATGAAAGTGATGAATTTTTGGTCAATTTTAGTTAATTGGTAAAGGTAAATAAAATGGTCAAGGTCAAGAATAAATCACAAGGTGACACTTGTCACCCTTATTTAATGCAACTCTATCCTTTTGTCTCTCCAATGATAATCCATCTAGGTAACTTCTAATTATCTCTTCACACCTGATAAATTAAAATCCGGTATACACAACTTAACCTAGTTGGCCGAATTGTATCAAACTTACCGCACTAGCGGGTCCCACGCCCGGTATCCACTTCTAAATTCTCATAAGCTAACTTATACTCGGAAAAATGATTTCAAAACCATCTTTACTCATAAAATTTATTTTCACAATTTTCGAATAAATAAAATGTGGAAAAGTGTGCAATTAATAGAAAATAAAACCTAGCAATTAAGAAAATTACGGGTTCTCACATAGTCTATACTAGCTGCTTGGGTATGAGGTGATTTTGAACTATCTAAACGATTCCGAAAATAATATTTTTAGCCTATCTCGTTGGAGTCCGAGTTGTCTTTGGCCCAAGTGTTTTCCGCCGGACATTTTATAACCCGCTTGAGTTAGTTTTGTGTTTGGTTTATGAAATTCTAGTTATTTTCGTCCTCCGATCCAAATATCCCCTTTTCACTATAAAGGCATCTTTATACGTTTTACTTATCATTTGCCGGTTTTTCTTTGATTTCACTTACTTGTTTGTGCTAGATAGACTGTAATATTCTTGCTCATTTACTCTTAGGTTTTCTCGGTGACTGAGGTAATATCCGTAAGGATATTTGCACGTTGTTTTACGTAAATAGGTGAGTGTTCTTTGTTTGTTATATTTCCTTGACTTATTGGCTTGTTATTATTGATTGATAATGTGTTAAGTGCTTTCAATGATTGTTAAAACGAGTTTTCTAGGCGAGTGTGTACTTTATCGCACTCGACTTAAATAAATGTGAAATTTTCAATGATTAATGATTAAATGCTAGTTGCGCATGAATGTAAGCCGTTTGGCTGAATTGGGCCCTGCCCTTCGTTACCGATCGACTCGAGCCAGAAGCGGACTCGGTCGGGCGATATGACGACCCTGGGTGTGAACGTTTGGTATACTCGAGTATTACCTTGAAGTCTAGTGGAGCCCGGCCAATGTCTGGGAAGGGGGTGAATGAAATGAACGAACGAACGAGGGTTTTACTTACAAAAATACATTTTCAAGTGAATGGAGGAATAAGGGGAATGTCAGGAGAACGAACGAACGAACAAATGGCTCCTTGTGAGCCTGTATCCTTTTAATGTATGTGTTATTATCGTTTTCCATTGTAAATGTTACTTGAATTATTGAAATTCTATATTTAATGTTTTGGATGGATTGCTGCTTATGTGTTCGGAAGCTCACTGAGCTTTTAGCTCATCCCTTTAGTTTTGTTTTCCTTAACAGGGGAAGGCGACCAAGGACGAGAGCTTTGTATAGACTAGCTTGGTCTAGTTCTTTGGTTTTGTAATGGTTCTCGCCCTACTGCTTGGCACGGGCTGGTTGTATGGTGAATTGAGAACCTTTGTATATTCGACGATTGTACTTCCTTCTGAGATAACAATGTATATAATTTTGTTTTAAGTTTTGGATCCTTGTTTTGCTCTTTCTTGTGGTTTTATTTCTGATTTGCTTGAGTGAACGACTGAGTCCCGGTGAGAGTTGGGCAGACGGTCCGTCGAACCCTTTAGTTCGCCTTAGGGGGAGGTGGGGCTGTCACATAAAAGAACACTACTGGTAAGTAAGAAACCCGAAACTTTTACAATAAAACGTATATACATTCCACACAAGGCAAATAAAGCACATATGAACATCCAGTCAAGTCAAGTACAACAAAACAGTCCACAAGGGAAAGACATCATCAAAAGTAATATACACATCGCTAGTCCCAAACATACAAGAATGGCTAGCTAACGTTCTTTCCCAGGTCTACCCATCCCTATCCGTCCTATATACAATAGTCAAAAACCTCCCCAAAATACTACAAAAGTGACGGCCTAGTCCGTCGTTGGGCTAGTGGACCCACCCGACGGGGTGGATTCACCTCCAACCTCGCCCCTCGCACACGAAGCCTCATCGCTCTCCTCCTCGAGCATCTCGTCGCAAAGGTTCAAGAGCGACTCAGCTCGAACCCTAACTTTCCTAGCTCACTTAGTCGATTGCTCATGTGCCTCTCCAAGTTGGGCGCAAAGGTCGTCCACCCTATCTTGCCCTTCGATCACGTCATACTCTAGTTCTTTGATTCGCTCTGCTTGCTTCTCGTTGGCCGTTCTCAGTTGGTTTACTTCAGCCTCGAGTCTAGCGTTATCCTTCGCCAACTCCTTCCGTTCCTCGACCGCGGCCAACACAACGGTGTTGGGGTAGGCGTAGGTGTGGCGGCACTCACACCGTTGGAGGCGGTTAGCCGGGCTCCAACGGATGACGGCCCCTCTTGGCCTAATCTGGTACTTAATCGTCGGGAGCATTCCCCGGGGTCGCTCGCCAGTAGGGCTACCACTAGGCCCACTCTGTCCGTCCATCCTACACCAAAAGAGTATATAAGCATAACCAATCTTAAGGGAACCAATCAAAATAATCCTCAAGTCGAGCATTTCTAACACGCCCAGGCCAATTCAAACCTAGGCTTTGATACCACCTGTGACAGCCCCACCTTCCCCTAAGGCGAACCAAAGAGGTTAGCGGACTGCCTGCCCAGCTCTCGCCAGGACTAACGAGCAGTTACCCGTGATCTAACACGTTCTGAAAAAATAAAAGCGCACTCAGACAAGCCAAAATCACAAAATAAGAAAACATGAAAATAGGAGTCGACATGAAAACGAATCTGTCCAAGAACCATCCAAACATCAATCAAACATGTACATCTTGCATTAAGCATTTACAAGCCAAAATAGCAAACAAACGTGATCCTACCAGTTTATACATGTACGGTTTGCAAATTACAAATCAAAAGAGGAAACGGATCAAAATACATTTATGGTTTCATTCATTGAGCAGCTACACAAAATGTATCTACAACTAGCTCAACTCGGCAACCAACTATCAAAGCCATTCCAAAAGTATTCAAATTCCTGTAAGGAAAACAAAAGGAATAGAGTGAGCTTACGCCCAGTGAGATACTATCACTCAAGCAACCAAGTTCATATGAGCATCAGACCTTTCACCCCAATTCATTCAATAAAGAAGTAAATCGAGATCACACATTAATAAAATTGGTAAAAGGATATGGACGGCTCTCAAGAGCCCCTTTTCCTCGCTTGCATACTTGATCGGACCTCATTGACCCTCCGTCAATGTTTAAAGAGTAACCAACCGTAGGCTCCACTTTACTTACATTCCTTCCACCCAACATACCCCTACCGGATCCGAACTCCAAACAGTTTAAAATTGGTAATACTCGAGTATACCGGAATCGAGAGTCTCATACTACAAGATTCCATATAACAGTCCCCATGGCTCGTCGATTTTCACGACCAAGCCCTTGCCGGCTCGATTCAATCAACTACCAATGGGGTTGAGCTCAATAGTAACAGTAATGGCCGTTGGATACTCGTCCAAACGACACCAAAGCCAGTATTTCATGTACCATTTAAGTATCACAGGAAACAGTCATATTGAACATAAAGGTGAGAGTGATCAAGTACACTCTCACTTCAATCAATGTCAACGGTGCACATAACATTCAAGGCATCAATTTCAAATGTAACCAAGCCACATAGTAGCAAACAAGTGAGTAGTACACTCACCAAGCAAGTAAATGATATTTCATACACTTCCGGCCAAAGAGCGTCTTGAACCACCGTCACACCCTAAAACATTCAAATAAACACAATGAGACTTGAATACGAGTCATAAACCAATTCCACTTACTACCAAAAATAAGGCTCCATTAGAACGTATAAGTACTAAAGTAAGCTAGGGAAAGTCCGGAAATGGAAGTTAAGCTCTAAGACCTAAAAACAGTTTTGACGTCATTAAGCGTATTGGACACAACCGGCACTACGATCATCGGATGGATGTACAATATACACCATTTCAAATCTAACAGAAAGGGCTACAATGTTGAAGAAGGCCACTCAGTCCAGTTTGTAGTGCAACTAAGTCAAAAGTTCAATGTACTAAACCAGAACTGCATAAACAAGTTAACGAAACGTATTCTGGTTAAATAACCATAATTCAGGTTACCAAAGTCCAATTCAAGTGATTCCAAAGCCATCTGAAAGCTAAGATACCAGGCTATATTTCTTAAGAAGACATCAACAACCAAATCAGTAGTATTCCTGGACAAACTAACCAATTACCAAAGCTGATTACCAGGTTCGGACGGAAACAGGGAAGCAGGGGTATTTTAGTCTTTTCACTGGCTACGTTGCTCTGATTGGCCTGAAATTTTGTAGGCAACTATAAACTATCATTCCCTACAACTTTCATGTTTTAAACCAAGGCTATTTCGGCCTTTAACTAGGCGAAAAAGTACCGGGTAGAATGGGTTCAATTGCAACCCTAATTTCCGAAATTTCCTTTCAAAGCGGAAATTTTCCGTAAATAGCCACAATTTACACCCTAAGGCTTCATTCTAAACCATTCCCAACCATCATCCATGGCCACACAATATTAATCATATGAAAACAGAAAAATCATGAATAAATATAAAACTTCACCAATTTCTACCAAAAATCATGAAACAACACCTAATATCATCACTTCATCTCACATAAGTCACTAATTAAGCATTATTGAGAAGAAAGAGAGGTCCCTTAGCTACTCACCTTAACAACCCAAGAAAGGGAGCAATTTAGCACCTTAATCTTCCAACCCACTTCACTAATCACCTCACAACTACTAAGAAAAGGATTTTTATGGAGAACTTTCAAGTTTAATCGGCTGGTTTGTTGGATTGAGCAAGGTTTGAGATGAAGAAAGTTGAAGAGTTTTCCCTTTTCTCCCTAGCAAGGTTCGGCCAAGAGAAGCTTGAAATGAAGAGATTTTTTGGTCAATTTTTGGGTTTATTTGGTAAAATGGTGAATAGTGGTCAAAATGTAAGAATTACTCTCCAAGTGACACTTGTCACTCCATTTAATGCATGGCTATCCTTTTGTCCCTCTCACACTAATCCATTTAGTAACCTCTAGTTATCTCTTAACACTTGTTAAAGGAAACCCGGTATCCAAAACTTAACCTAACTGGCCGAATTTTTCCGAACTTTCCGCACTAGCGGGTCCCACGTCCGGTATACGCTCTTAATTTCTCAAAAACTAACCGGTACTAGAAAAATCATCTAAAAACTATATTTACTCATAAAAATTATCTGGAAAATTTTTCTAATAAAGAAAATGCAGAATAGCACGCAATTAAATAGAATAAAACCTAGAAAATGAGAAAATTTACGGGGTCTCACACTCAAGCGAGTTTTGAAGAGAATCCCAGAGGGGACAACTAAAGACTTTACTCGCTCAATTAGTTTTGAATTGGTGAGTGTCAAGTGCATGACTTGTTGTGTTTACTTGATTTATCTGCTTATATACATGAATATCACTTGGTGAGACGAGTGTGTACTTTATCGCACTCGCTCTCCTTTACTCAAACTTTACTTGCATTAAACTTGATTGAAGTGAATCTCGTCGGCAAAATATACTCATTTACGTGTGCATGTCGTGTTGTCGTGCGTGTCGTGTTGTCGAGTGGAGTGAACCTCCTCGACTTATGGGGACGCCCAAATCTCATTGGCCAATCTTGCGACTCGAGCCGGCATAGGATTGGTCGAGAAACTTGATGAATCATGGGATTATTACAAAACACAACTTGATCTTTTGAGATCTTGTTCGGCATACTCGTGGAATATCGCCCTTTTCATGCGTGTTCTTAAAAACAAAACTTGATCTTTTGAGATTTTGTTCGGCATACTCGTGTAGTGTCGCCCTTTTCGTGCGTGTTTGGTTACGGATCCGAGAGGGTGGAATGCTGGATGGAGGAAGTATTAAGTGAAGTTTCTACGGACTTAATACCTACCCGGATGACGGAGTGTCATCACAAGGGGGTATTGGATCGAGCCTTGACGAAGCAAGTGAAAATTAGCTCCTGAGAGCTCCTGTATCTTTAACAAGTGTGTTATATTATCGATTGTGAATTACTTGAACTTTCTGACTTTAATTCCAGTACATATGTTATTGTTACTTGTTACTTGAACTATGTGTTCGCATGTGCATATTTTATTTTTTTTTTCTTGGCCTCATGAGCATTCGCTCACCCCGTTAGATTTGTTTTCCTTAGCAAGACCGGACGGGAAGATTTTGGAGAAAAGCCGACTAGATTACTCTTTTGATTAGTACCTTGGTTGTAATTGTTTGGTCGACTTATAATGGTTGTATTTTGGGACTTGATACACTGTTGAATTTGGGATTTTGAATGTATTTGTCTAGACGACTTTTGTAGGTTGTATATTTTGGGAATGAGATGTACTTTTGGTATCTTGTAATATAAGATTGAATATTTATGTATGGAAATGATTTCGTACCTTTATTCCGACTTTTATTGTTAGTATTAGACTTTAAGTTTGAATTGGAATTATCTCGAGTCCTGGCGAGAGTTGGGCAGGCGTCCCGCGGATACCTTTAGGTTCGCCCTTGGGAGAAGTAGAGGCGTCATCGAAACTCTACAAGTAGAATTGTCCAATGCATAATTTGAAATTGGCGGCAGTTGTCTTTACCTTGAAAATGTGGAGGCATTATTTGTATAGGGTGCAATGTAAAGTTTTTACCAATCACAAAAGCCTCAAGTACCTATTTACTCAAAAAGAGTTGAATATGAGACAGAGAATATGGTTAGAATTAATTAAGGATTATGATTTGATGTTTAGCTATCACCCAGGCAAAGTAAATAAGGTAGCAGATGCCCTTGGTAGGAAATCGAGGGATTAAGAGAACCTATAGTAGAGGAATAAATGGAGAATTTTGAATTAAAAATGGTGGACTCCACGGCCAAGATCCTAACTGCCCTAGTGATCGCACCTACCTTGATAGATAGGATTAAGGAAGCACAATAGTTGAATGATGGGTTTACTAAGATTAAGAAAAAGGTTAGAGTTAAACCTTCCAATGGGTTTGAATTAAAGGACGACGGGAGTTTGTGGAAACTGTTAGACCCGAAGACAACCTAAGAAGAGGGTGAATTAGGTTGATTAGAAAACTAATCAAGTTATGGGCACTTTTTGCTCTATATGAAATTTACCCTCTTTTCTAAGTGATCACACAATGAATCAATCAATGAATGAACAATATCACTTGAGAGAAGTAGAAGAGATAAGCAATTTAAAGATCACAACATAACAATAAGTAAATGAGAAGAAAGGTGTGACGCCCGAAGGAAAAGAAAAGGGAAAATTTTCCTTATTTATTTTATTTTCCGCGTGCATTTCTCTTACTTTATTTTATTATTAAAATTTTCCAGTGATTTTTATAAATGAATATAGTTTTCCAACCATTTTTCTAGTATAAGTTAGTTCGGGTCATTTTGAAGCGTATTATGGATGTGGGGCCCGCTAGTGCGTTAAGTGCGATAAATTTTTGCCGATTAATTGAAGTTTTGTATCAGGAAATATTATTTTACAAGGTGCTAGGAAATAATTAGAGGTTACCTAGAGGGATTAACCATTGGAAGACAACAAGATGAGGATTAACCCTTGGATGCCATTTGTCCTTGAAACATTGGACCTTGACTTTGACTTGGACTTGTCTTAACCTTTACTAAACCAAATTTTGACCCAATTTCTTTCCATTTTTATTGTCTTGGCTGAAATTTATGGAGAGGAAAGAACAAGAGAGAGTTTCTTCAACTTCAACTTCAATTCTTGCTCAAATCTTGAGTTTCAACCGTTGAATTATCAAATTACTCCATCAAAGTTGTTTATTAAGGAGGATTAAATCTTCTAGTGGAGGGATTTGTGAAAGGAAAACCCTAAGTTATCATCTTTCTTGAGGTGTTAAGGTACCTTGCTTACAAACTTTCTCTTTGTTCTTGCTAATGTCAAATTAGTGGCTTTAGTGGCTAAATATGTTGATTTGTGGTAGGTTTTATGGTTGAAAGTGGAGTTTTGATGGATTTTTGATTTATTAGTGATTTTTATGTTTTTATATCATAATTATTGTTTAGTCATGGATTGATGGCCTGTTATAGTGTAAAATGGAGATTGGTATATGTTGGATATGATTGGTTGCGGAAAATTTCAGAGTTTATGCGGAATTTCCAGTTTAGGGTTTCATCCTACCCTGTTCTACCCGAACCTGTTAGGCCATGATTGAGGCCGAATCAGCCTTTGCCAAAAACATGAAAGTTGTTGGTAATTGAGTTAGTTAGTTTCCTGTACAATTTCAACTCAATTGGAGTATTGTAACATGTGAAATGACCAAAATACCCTTGACTGCCCATGAGCCCTGTTTCGCGCCCAGATTTCTGTTTTCGTGGAGTTTTCCATTTTTGACTCTGAAAATGCATGATTTGGCTTTGGCGGTCTTCATAAGAAATGTAGGGTTATGTCTTGGCTTCGAAACGCCATGAGATTCGTTTCAATCCGATAAGTGTAGCTTCATTTATGGATATTGTGCCGAAAGGTGTATTTGATAGTCTATGATGTGTATGTGGTTGATTTGAGATGAATTGGTGTTGCTTGTAGGATGGAAAAGTAAGGAAATTAAGGGGATATGCTGTCGATCTTTGAAAGCTTTGATTGCTTTGAGGTTTTGAGTTGAAGGGCCTTGGAGTGGCAAGGAACGATATATGAATGGATGGTCCTGACCGTGGTTGGTGAGTGACGCAGCCAAACTGTTTTAAAGCTACTTTATGACAGCTGGTTTCTTGGCATATTTTCGATTGCATATCATGTGTGTTTGCATGTGAAGTTCATGACATGATTTGGCTTAAATGAGTTCTTTGGAAGTCTTGGGCTTAGAACCAACGTCTTCACCACGGTTTACTGTTCATTGGAGCACCAAAGGGCTCCCTATTACTGTTTCACTGTTACTGGATCTATTTGAGCGTTGGACGTCTGAGTACCATGATCTCCCTGGCTCACAAGAGCAATAAAAGTACATTTGATTACTGAATCATGACATCATTGAAATGAACTATTGAGAAACTGATTTGATTACTAATTTTACTGGTTACTCGCTGAGCTTCTAGCTCACCCCAAAACTATTTTATTCCCCTCCACAGGGCTTGAAGCGACGGAAGCATTTGTATTAAAGTTCTCCGTGTGAATGATTGGAGGATCTGCTGTACCGTTGGAGCTCTAGTTTTAATTTGCGTAATATTTGAGATTGTACTTGTACTTGTACTTATGTGAGATTTATATTGTAATTTATTTGAGGACTGTAGTGAGTGAGTGAGTCCCGGCGAGAGCTGGGCAGGCGGTCCGCCGAACCCTTTGGTTCACCTTAGGGGGAGGTGGGGCCGTCACAAAAGGAATTGCAAACCAATTGATTACCAAGCTCCTTTTGAGCTTGAAGATCAATTCAAACAAGCTTCTTTAAGTTGATGAAGTACAACCAATCTTGTGTACCAAGGAAGACTCACTTCCTTCTTGCCCAAATCTCCACTCAGTCAAGCTAGGAAGTTTTACTATCCCTCAGGACAACCCTCATAGAGCTACACTATTGAAATATTCACTCACAAATGAAAAGTTTACAATGAATTTCACACCACTAAGACTACAAATCTTCCTTGGAGAGTGTTGCTCACTAAAACTACTCTATATTGTTTGTATCTTCAATGTGCAAAAGTTGTTAAGTTTCTGACTATGTGCTATTTATATGAGGTCAGAAAAATGCTCATTATGACTTCTAACGGTTAGAAAGTAGATGAAGAGTCAACTAGCCGTTGGGAGTATCGGACGTCCGATATAGCCGATGCTTGCGTCCGACAGCAGACAGAGTGTGACGACTTGAAAATTTACTTATATTTTTTTATAATTCCCTCTTATTTTGAATAAATTACTTTATTCCCTCCAGAGTTGTAATATATAATAGAATCGAGAGTTTTACTTTTACTTTTACTTTTATAGTTAGAGCAAATTAGGGTTTTTACGCATTTTGGTAGTGTTATCATTTGGGGAGGTGTGTGTACTAAATTTGGTGGATAAGAGCAAGTATTAAGTAAGAGGAAGTGTGTGATTAGAAGTGCTAGTAATAATTTAATGAATCATAAGTTAAACCACAAGTACGAGAGAGTTAAGGAAAATAGGCTTGAACCGACGTGCACCGTTTGTTACAGATTGAGTACACCACTTGACCAATACTTTCTTACTCTAATCTCCTTGTTTTTATTTCATTTAATTTTACCTATATTAACCCTTAAGTCGGCCACCATTATTGACCAAAGAAAAGGGAGAAAAGAAAAAAAAAGAAGAAATCTTGAAGTGACAAGTGTTGGCAATCCATGGAAGTTTGACCAAGACATTTTCCTTTCTTCTTATCTTTCCTTTTGGCCAACTTTTCTTCCATTTCTTCATGTCTTGGCCATGAGTTTAGGAGAGAAAAGAGAGGAAGAAAACCTCCAACTACAACCTTGAATCTTGCCTTGTTTGAGTTGAAACCACAAAAACAAATCGATTAAACTTGCATCTTGGTGTTTAGGAAACTAGGAGTGGTGAAAGTTTTGGAAGAAATAGCTTGGTACCTCACTTTCAAGAAGGTTTTGTAAGGAATAAGTCTATAACTTCCTTTTATCTTTCTTAATCTTGCTAAATATGCTATACATGTTTTGAATCTTGGAATATTATGGATGATTTTCTAGTTTTCGGTTGTTTAGTGAAAATTTCAGCTAGAGTTTTATATTTTTCAGCTTTGATTATGTTGTTTAACTAGCCAATGTTGGTATTGAGCTTGGATATGGAATTTGTGAGGTGATTAGTGGCATGATTGTGTCTTTTAGCGTTAAAAGATGAATTTCCAGATTTGATAAAAAATTCCAACATTTGGTGGTGAATTTTAGTCAATTTTGTGACGCCCCGAAAAGTATAAGTGTGAAAACTCGGAAATTTTTTAATTTTCTAGGGTTTATTTTTTTTAATCGCCCGCCTTTTCTACATTTTCTTTATTAGAAAAATTCCCCAGATAAAGTTTATGAGCAAAGATAGTTTGAAAATGATTTTTCTAGTATCGGTTAGTTTTTGAGAAATTAAAAGCGTATTTTGAACGTGGGACCCGCTAGTGCGGTCAATGCATTATATTTTTGACAACTTGTTGGCATTTTGTATTAAGTGATATTATTTTACAAAGTGTTAAGATATTTGTATTGGAGAGACAAAAAGATAAGTTTTAAATCAAAAGGTGACAAGTGTCACCATCCTATTCACTATTGGACTTTTGACCATCTTACCTTAACTTTACTAAAACCAAAATTTGACCAAAAAATCAAGCCATTTCTTCCTTCTCATGGCTGAAACTTGGAGAGCAAGAGAGAAAGAAAAACCTTCATCTTTCACTCCAATTTCTTACTTCAATCTTGAGTTTTAACCGATGGAATTGCAAATCACTCCATAAAAGTTGGTTACTAAGGAGATTCCAAGGTCTTGGTGGAGTTATTTTGGAGAAGGAACCACTAAGCTACTATCTTTTGTGAGGTATCAAGGTATGGTGTGTAAAGATTCATTGTTTGTTTCCAATAATGGTGAATTAGTGACTTGTGATGGCTAAAGAGATGGTTTGATGGATTATATTTTGAGTTGTGGTTGGATGGATGAACTTTTATTATTTTTGGGGATTTTTCTGTTTTCATATGGATATGATAATGGGGTCATGTATGATGATTGGAAATGATGTTTAATGACTCTAGGAGGTGGAAAAAATGATTAATTACAATCAATTTCTGTTTTGGAAGGAAAAGTGGAAAACTAGGTTTCAATGTTCTTCATTCTGTCCGAACTTTGAAGGGATTTGTTTGCATTGAGTTGTGATCTAAGACTCGGATTTGAGCAAGGCAATGATATATGATGGATGGTTTCTGAGCCATGGAGGTGAGTGACCCTAAACTATTTCCAAAGTACTTGTGAAATATTTCTTGCATTATTTACTCGATTGCATCTCATGCGTGCTTGCATGTGAATTCATGATATGATTTTGGCTTCAATGAGTTCTGGGAAAGTCTTGTGCTGGACACCAACGTCTCCACTCTGTTTGTGGTTCATGTTCATGTTATCTGGAGCTCAAAAAGGGGCTCCCTCTCTCTGTTCGTGTGTTATGATCTATTTAAGCGTTGGGTGTTTAAGTGCTATGATTTCACCGGCTCACGAGAGCACTCAACGGACTGGTACCTCATTGAGCGCAAGCTCACCCCTTTCTGTTCCTTTTGTTTTCCTTACAGGAACCTCTTTTGGAAATCATGATTTTGAAAAGCGAGTTGAGCTAGTTAGATAATCTTTTGTTCTTTTGTATAGCTCCTCGAGGGGAAACAAACTCTAAATGCACTTCGTTTCACTGGTTCCATCTGAATTGTACACCTAGCGACATGTATATATGAAAATGTATTTTTTTTTCCATGTGATTTTGGTAAGTTACTGTTAAGTTTGGCGATTTTCAATCATTCAATTCTTTTGGGTCCTATCTCGTGTAATATCGGATTTGTGTGATTCGACTCCGTAGTCCTGGCGAGAGCCGAGCAGGCGGCCCGCCGAACCCTCTAGTTCGCCTTAGGGTAAGGTGGGGCTGTCACAGGTGGTATCAGAGCTTAGGCTTCAGATTCTTGTAGTGTATCCTAGGCTTGAAGTTTAGGATGCCGGACTGTGGGTTTGGTTTGCAATATTAGTGATTCTTGCGGGATGTCTCGACTTGATTGGTGCAAGAGGGAATGTCGAGGATGACATTCTTTTAAGGAGGGGAGTTTGTGACGCCCCGAAAAGTATAAGTGTGAGAACCCGGAAATTTTTTAATTTTCTAGGGTTTATTTTTTTTAATCGCCCGCCTTTTCTACATTTTCTTTATTAGAAAAATTCCCAGATAAAGTTTATGAGCAAAGATAGTTTGAAAATGATTTTTCTAGTATCGGTTAGTTTTTGAGAAATTAAAAGCGTATTTTGAACGTGGGACCCGCTAGTGCGGTCAATGCATTATATTTTTGACAACTTGTTGGCATTTTGTATTAAGTGATATTATTTTACAAAGTGTTAAGATATTTGTATTGGAGAGACAAAAAGATAAGTTTTAAATCAAAAGGTGACAAGTGTCACCATCCTATTCACTATTGGACTTTTGACCATCTTACCTTAACTTTACTAAAACCAAAATTTGACCAAAAATCAAGCCATTTCTTCCTTCACATGGCTGAAACTTGGAGAGCAAGAGAGAGAGAAAAACCTTCATCTTTCACTCCAATTTCTTACTTCAATCTTGAGTTTTAACCGATGGAATTGCAAATCACTCCATAAAAGTTGGTTACTAAGGAGATTCCAAGGTCTTGGTGGAGTTATTTTGGAGAAGGAACCACTAAGCTACTATCTTTTGTGAGGTATCAAGGTATGGTGTGTAAAGATTCATTGTTTGTTTCCAATAATGGTGAATTAGTGACTTGTGATGGCTAAAGAGATGGTTTGATGGATTATATTTTGAGTTGTGGTTGGATGGATGAACTTTTATTATTTTTGGGGATTTTTCTGTTTTCATATGGATATGATAATGGGGTCATGTATGATGATCGGAAATGATGTTTAATGACTCTAGGAGGTGGAAAAAATGATTAATTACAATCAATTTCTGTTTTGGAAGGAAAAGTGGAAAACTAGGTTTCAATGTTCTTCATTCTGTCCGAACTTTGAAGGGATTTGTTTGCATTGAGTTGTGATCTAAGACTCGGATTTGAGCAAGGCAATGATATATGATGGATGGTTTCTGAGCCATGGAGGTGAGTGACCCTAAACTATTTCCAAAGTACTTGTGAAATATTTCTTGCATTATTTACTCGATTGCATCTCATGCGTGCTTGCATGTGAATTCATGATATGATTTTGGCTTCAATGAGTTCTGGGAAAGTCTTGTGCTGGACACCAACGTCTCCACTCTGTTTGTGGTTCATGTTCATGTTATCTGGAGCTCAAAAAGGGGCTCCCTCTCTCTGTTCGTGTGTTATGATCTATTTAAGCGTTGGGTGTTTAAGTGCTATGATTTCACCGGCTCACGAGAGCACTCAACGGACTGGTACCTCATTGAGCGCAAGCTCACCCCTTTCTGTTCCTTTTGTTTTCCTTACAGGAACCTCTTTTGGAAATCATGATTTTGAAAAGCGAGTTGAGCTAGTTAGATAATCTTTTGTTCTTTTGTATAGCTCCTCGAGGGGAAACAAACTCTAAATGCACTTCGTTTCACTGGTTCCATCTGAATTGTACACCTAGCGACATGTATATATGAAAATGTATTTTTTTTTCCATGTGATTTTGGTAAGTTACTGTTAAGTTTGGCGATTTTCAATCATTCAATTCTTTTGGGTCCTATCTCGTGTAATATCGGATTTGTGTGATTCGACTCCGTAGTCCTGGCGAGAGCCGAGCAGGCGGCCCGCCGAACCCTCTAGTTCGCCTTAGGGTAAGGTGGGGCTGTCACAGGTGGTATCAGAGCTTAGGCTTCAGATTCTTGTAGTGTATCCTAGGCTTGAAGTTTAGGATGCCGGACTGTGGGTTTGGTTTGCAATATTAGTGATTCTTGCGGGATGTCTCGACTTGATTGGTGCAAGAGGGAATGTCGAGGATGACATTCTTTTAAGGAGGGGAGTTTGTGACGCCCCGAAAAGTATAAGTGTGAGAACCCGGAAATTTTTTAATTTTCTAGGGTTTATTTTTTTTAATCGCCCGCCTTTTCT
Source organism: Coffea eugenioides (assembly GCF_003713205.1). Lineage (NCBI taxonomy): Eukaryota > Viridiplantae > Streptophyta > Magnoliopsida > Gentianales > Rubiaceae > Coffea > Coffea eugenioides. The sequence goes on from NC_040043.1 coordinate 25,696,543, forward strand.
ACATTTTCTTTATTAGAAAAATTCCCAGATAAAGTTTATGAGCAAAGATAGTTTGAAAATGATTTTTCTAGTATCGGTTAGTTTTTGAGAAATTAAAAGCGTATTTTGAACGTGGGACCCGCTAGTGCGGTCAATGCATTATATTTTTGACAACTTGTTGGCATTTTGTATTAAGTGATATTATTTTACAAAGTGTTAAGATATTTGTATTGGAGAGACAAAAAGATAAGTTTTAAATCAAAAGGTGACAAGTGTCACCATCCTATTCACTATTGGACTTTTGACCATCTTACCTTAACTTTACTAAAACCAAAATTTGACCAAAAATCAAGCCATTTCTTCCTTCTCATGGCTGAAACTTGGAGAGCAAGAGAGAGAGAACAACCTTCATCTTTCACTCCAATTTCTTACTTCAATCTTGAGTTTTAACCGATGGAATTGCAAATCACTCCATAAAAGTTGGTTACTAAGGAGATTCCAAGGTCTTGGTGGAGTTATTTTGGAGAAGGAACCACTAAGCTACTATCTTTTGTGAGGTATCAAGGTATGGTGTGTAAAGATTCATTGTTTGTTTCCAATAATGGTGAATTAGTGACTTGTGATGGCTAAAGAGATGGTTTGATGGATTATATTTTGAGTTGTGGTTGGATGGATGAACTTTTATTATTTTTGGGGATTTTTCTGTTTTCATATGGATATGATAATGGGGTCATGTATGATGATCGGAAATGATGTTTAATGACTCTAGGAGGTGGAAAAAATGATTAATTACAATCAATTTCTGTTTTGGAAGGAAAAGTGGAAAACTAGGTTTCAATGTTCTTCATTCTGTCCGAACTTTGAAGGGATTTGTTTGCATTGAGTTGTGATCTAAGACTCGGATTTGAGCAAGGCAATGATATATGATGGATGGTTTCTGAGCCATGGAGGTGAGTGACCCTAAACTATTTCCAAAGTACTTGTGAAATATTTCTTGCATTATTTACTCGATTGCATCTCATGCGTGCTTGCATGTGAATTCATGATATGATTTTGGCTTCAATGAGTTCTGGGAAAGTCTTGTGCTGGACACCAACGTCTCCACTCTGTTTGTGGTTCATGTTCATGTTATCTGGAGCTCAAAAAGGGGCTCCCTCTCTCTGTTCGTGTGTTATGATCTATTTAAGCGTTGGGTGTTTAAGTGCTATGATTTCACCGGCTCACGAGAGCACTCAACGGACTGGTACCTCATTGAGCGCAAGCTCACCCCTTTCTGTTCCTTTTGTTTTCCTTACAGGAACCTCTTTTGGAAATCATGATTTTGAAAAGCGAGTTGAGCTAGTTAGATAATCTTTTGTTCTTTTGTATAGCTCCTCGAGGGGAAACAAACTCTAAATGTACTTCGTTTCACTGGTTCCATCTGAATTGTACACCTAGCGACATGTATATATGAAAATGTATTTTTTTTCCATGTGATTTTGGTAAGTTACTGTTAAGTTTGGCGATTTTCAATCATTCAATTCTTTTGGGTCCTATCTCGTGTAATATCGGATTTGTGTGATTCGACTCCGTAGTCCTGGCGAGAGCCGGGCAGGCGGCCCGCCGAACCCTCTGGTTCGCCTTAGGGTAAGGTGGGGCTGTCACAGGTGGTATCAGAGCTTAGGCTTCAGATTCTTGTAGTGTATCCTAGGCTTGAAGTTTAGGATGCCGGACTGTGGGTTTGGTTTGCAATATTAGTGATTCTTGCGGGATGTCTCGACTTGATTGGTGCAAGAGGGAATGTTGAGGATGACATTCTTTTAAGGAGGGGAGTTTGTGACGCCCCGAAAAGTATAAGTGTGAGAACCCGAAAATTTTTTAATTTTCTAGGGTTTATTTTTTTTAATCGCCCGCCTTTTCTACATTTTCTTTATTAGAAAAATTCCCAGATAAAGTTTATGAGCAAAAGATAGTTTTTGAAAATGATTTTTCTAGTATCGTTAGTTTTTGAGAAATTAAAAGTGTATTTTGAACGTGGGACCCGCTAGTGCGCGTCAATGCCATTATATTTTTGACAACTTGTTGGCCATTTTGTATTAAGTGATATTATTTTACAAAGTGTTAAGATATTTGTATTGGAGAGACAAAAAGATAAGTTTTAAATCAAAAGGTGACAAGTGTCACCATCCTATTCACTATTGGACTTTTGACCATCTTACCTTAACTTTACTAAAACCAAAATTTGACCAAAAATCAAGCCATTTCTTCCTTCACATGGCTGAAACTTGGAGAGCAAGAGAGAGAGAAAAACCTTCATCTTTCACTCCAATTTCTTACTTCAATCTTGAGTTTTAACTGATGGAATTGCAAATCACTCCATAAAAGTTGGTTACTAAGGAGATTCCAAGGTCTTGGTGGAGTTATTTTGGAGAAGGAACCACTAAGCTACTATCTTTTGTGAGGTATCAAGGTATGGTGTGTAAAGATTCATTGTTTGTTTCCAATAATGGTGAATTAGTGACTTGTGATGGCTAAAGAGATGGTTTGATGGATTATATTTTGAGTTGTGGTTGGATGGATGAACTTTTATTATTTTTGGGGATTTTTCTGTTTTCATATGGATATGATAATGGGGTCATGTATGATGATCGGAAATGATGTTTAATGACTCTAGGAGGTGGAAAAAATGATTAATTACAATCAATTTCTGTTTTGGAAGGAAAAGTGGAAAACTAGGTTTCAATGTTCTTCATTCTGTCCGAATTTTTAGCTCATAGATAGAGGCCGAATTGGCCTTGTCTTAAAACATGCAAGTTGTAGGGAATGACATTTTAGAGGTACCTACAAAATTTCAGGTCAATCGGAGTAGTGTAGAATGAGAAAAGTTGAAATTACTATTGCTGTTCTGGTTTTACCCGAATGTAAGAATTGCTCCTGTAATTGGTTGTTTTGGCTCGAATTACTTCCGAATTGGTTGTTGAGGCCTTCTGATGAAATTTATCCCTATTTCTTATCTTTCAGCTGGTTTTGGAATTTCTGGATTTGGACTTGGAGAGCCTGATTTATGATATTTCCGCTAGAATGCGTTCTGTGAATCTATTTTTGTGATTCTGGAATAGTTTCTTGCATTTTTGACTGGTTACACTCGAAACTGGGTTGAGTGACCTTCTACAATATTGTATCCCTGTCTTTTAGCTTCGAAACGGTGGGTCTTGGACCTCCATCCGATACTCGTAGTACCTTTGATGCCATTACCGCAAAAGGACGTCAAAACTGTTTTTCTGGTTTTGAGCTTAACTTTCATTTCCGGACTTTTCCCTAGTTTGACTTGTACTAGTACTACTTGGAACTTGCTGAATGACTATTAGATGAACTTGTTGTTGTGTGTGTACCTTTGGGACTGGTTGAGGAAATAATGAAGCCTTAATGGCTGGAAAAAGTAAGAAAATTAGGGGAAGTGCTGCCCGATTTTCTAGGCCGTTTGGTTCTTTTAAGTTGGATTTGCCTTTTGGTAGAAATGAAAGGGCTTTTGGGTTGTTGAACCTAGGTCTTCATGTTATCTTTTTATTCCCAAAAATCATGTTTTGTACCCTTGCATTTGTAATTATTTGGCGAGGCATACGACTAGTAGTCGAGCCTCATGTGCATTTTGTTTACTCGATTATGGATGTGAAACCTTCAATTGGTTTATTGTGATTATTTTAGGGTTCTTGGCGATTAAGGCCAATCTGAAGTAAAAACTTTTGAAGTTGAATCGGTGAGTGTACCACTCCCCTCCATTGCTGTTTAACTTGATTTCTGCTCTGCAATCTGTTTAATTTGTTTGAGACGAGGGTGTACTTTATCACACTCGTTCTCTTGTCTGTTCATATGCCAATTTTGGTGTCAATCTGAATCTGTATCTGTATCTGATATCTGTATCTGTATCTGTTCGGACGTCGTTTGAAAACTTATAACCAACGACCTTTTTGTGACCTATGAGCTCAAATCCTGTGGCTAAGTTATTTGAGTCGGGCCGGCAAGGGCCTGGACGATTAGATAACGAACCACGGTAGTCTGTTTTGGGATCTTTGGGTATTGAGACCCTTGATTCCGGGTATACTCGAGTATTACCATTTCTGTTCGTTTGCGGTGAGCGGGCCCGGTAAAGAGGTGTTTGGTGAATGGGATTCGGTGTAAAGAGGGGTCTACGGACGTTGGTTCTATATACGTTGGCGGAGTGTCAACTTCGATCAAGCTTCGGTGACGCAAATGGGAATTTGGCTCCTGAGAGCCACCTGTATCCTTCCTATGTGAATCATTAGTTACTTTACTTTACATCTAGCATGTGTATCTGATTTGTTAAATGTGAAATGCCATGATTTTTCTGCTATATGTCTGGTACCTCATTGAGCGCAAGCTCACCCCTTTCTGTTCCTTTTGTTTTCCTTACAGGAACCTCTTTTGGAAATCATGATTTTGAAAAGCGAGTTGAGCTAGTTAGATAATCTTTTGTTCTTTTGTATAGCTCCTCGAGGGGAAACAAACTCTAAATGTACTTCGTTTCACTGGTTCCATCTGAATTGTACACCTAGCGACATGTATATATGAAAATGTATTTTTTTTTCCATGTGATTTTGGTAAGTTACTGTTAAGTTTGGCGATTTTCAATCATTCAATTCTTTTGGGTCCTATCTCGTGTAATATCGGATTTGTGTGATTCGACTCCGTAGTCCTGGCGAGAGCTGGGCAGGCGGTCCGCCGAACCCTTTGGTTCGCCTTAGGGTAAGGTGGGGCTGTCACAAATTTCCTGAGCTTGCCGGTAGTTGTAGGAAATGACTAGAACCTGATTTTTATACCATTGGAAATTTCTAGGAATCTAGTTTTAAACGCCGCTGACGGAGCTCAATTTCGATTTTTCTACACCAAGTTATAGCCATTTTACCAAAACTGTTCAGTTATCCTGTTTTGGCTCCGACAGAATTTTTATGTCTCTATTTTTGCCAATTTCGACCCTGATAATGTCTGAACTGGGGTTTGATGCCTTCATCAAAGTTCTAGACGTATGTCTTATCTTCAAAATGCTATTAAATTTACCTCGATCCGATATACCTAGCTACAGTTATGACCAAAACACTGAAGGATGACAAATCTGCCACTTATAATTTCTTCTTTAAACTGGTCTCCAGCTTTGATATCCATGGTGATAAGTTTATTATTTGGTTTGTTTGGTTGGTTTTGAGACCTTGAATAGCTGTATGTTGTTGGTTATCGCTTGTGGTTGGATTGGAGGTTTGTTGACTTGTGAATCCAAGTTGTACTTGGATGGAAAAAGTAAGAAAATAGGGGAAATGCTACCCAAATTTTCGCTCGAAGGATAAGCGAGTGAACTTGAAACTTGAGCGATAATTTGAGGTCGAAGTGAACTTGGATTGTCTATGGTATTCAAGTTTCCATTAGTAGAGGTATATAAACTGAAATTTTGCCAAAATTCGTACCTGTTAAAAGGTGAAAGTAGCGACCCTTATGACTATGATTTTCTCAATCTTTCATACCAAGTGCGAATTCAAAAGTGTTAATCTCTTATTTATCGAAACCAAACGAGCGAGCATGAATTTTCTAGAGATTGATAAGTGAAATGAATACTACTTCAACGAGTTTCATTTATTTGCTTTTCTTTAAGCGAAACTCTTATATATTTGAACCCTAATTGCTTTCAAACTGTCCAATGATATTTTATCGCAGATTTGGACTCCAACCAAGGAGTTGACCTTGGACGTGGTTTTGAAACGAAATAAATTGTTGGTGAGTGTTTCCAAGTGCATGATTGAACTTGATATTTGAAAAGAAATTCCTGACTTGTTTGAACGAGCAAGGGTGTACTTTATCGCACTTGCCCTAATGTGATTTCTTACTGTTTACTAGTTATTATTGACTTGATATACATGTTTACAACTTGAATACTACCTGAGATCTTGTACTTGACTTGTACGTGTTGAGCGGTAGCATGTACCACACTCAATCTGAGTGGGAGGTGCCTCTCATCCCGTCTCTGTGAAGACTCATGCTTTTATTGTGACAGCCCCACCGTACCTAGAGGCGTACCAAAGGGCTTAGCGAATCGTCTGTCTAACTCACGCTAGGACTCGATACTTAAAAATGAGAAAATAGACCTCACGCAAAAGAGAGTTCAATTTACACTATTACGTCTTCAAAAGTTGTATAAAACTACTACATCAAGTCTACACACCACTAGTACCAGAAAGTAATCCCTAAATAAGCTACTAACTATAATTGTCACAACAAAGATATACATCTTACTAGTCAGCTTACAACAAGTACTAGGGTAAAATCAACCATTCTACATCTACAACCCCCAAAAGTCACCTATACTATACACCTTCCCGAGCGATCCCCGCGTCGACCCCTGCTAAGGAAAACAAATGGAATAGGGTAAGATATATGTTTAGTTAATAATCGGGGATAGAAACGTAAAATCACATCCAAATAAACATGTAAACCAAGATATTTCGCATCAATAAACAGAATTGTAACATTACAATGGTAGGATACAAGTGGCTTCAAAGCCAGTTCAATTCCCCGAACTTGACCACCTATTGACACTCTGTCAATAAAAATACTCATAGTCCGTAGACTCTACTTACTTTTCTCGTTCACCTTATCAACCCCCACTGGCCAGTCTTCACCACACAGCAGCTCGAACAAAAGCAAAATCACTTTGCTTTAACAAAGAACTAAATCCCAAGATTAGCATAGGATAAACTTTGATCAAACCCCGGCCGGCTCGAATAGCCCGTTTACCCTTGGAACCGGGTTGGAATCGAGTCCTGAGATATCCAATCTCTCAACAAAAGATATTGTCGCGCCCCATTTTTTAAAATAAAATAAAATAACGAGTTTTAAGAAAATGGGATTTTTTTGATTTAATTTTGAGTGAAAATATGTGAGTTAAATAATTTGTAAAGAATAAATAAAGAAAATGGGCCTAATAATGGGGTTTAAAAGTGCGACGATTTTGGCCCAAATTATAGTTTAAAAAGGGTTTTGAATAAAAACCAGAGTCGCCACTTGGTATCAAGTTAAGGTGTACCAAGTCACCTAAAATGAATTTTAAATAAAAAAGTAAAGAAAACCCTTTTGAAACGACTCCAAATCTACGAAAATCAGAGAAAAGTGTTCGGGAGTCACATTTGAAGAAAGGGAAGGCAAGGATAAAATCCAAGGCACCCTTTCAACCTAGCCAAAGCTAGTTGCGTGATTTAGTCAAAAATTTTCTTATTTTAACCTAAGAATTTATCACATTTGGATGTCACTATATGCATGCAAAACCTAAACCTAGGAGGGTATCGGGGGGTCGGAATATCTCTTCAAAGTTTAATTGGTGCAAATCACATTAATTGTGATGACCAAGAATGACTCTTCGAAGAGGTCACGAATATGCAAAAATATGAGACTCTAAGAAAAGAAAAGAAAATAATAATAATATACAAATATACATGGCCTAAAGGAATGCATCATAACGGGTGTGGGGGACTATGATTCGTGACTGGATTTTCCCTTTAATAGAGGGAATACGAGTGTGCTAAGGCTAGAGAAAATTCGTCCATATCCCATATTTGGGGTTATTTCCTATCTAGGCAAGCAAATGATCTAACCTAGTTCTAATTCTTAAATGAAATACAAGTCTAATGTCATGTTTTCATACAAAGGGGTAAGAAATATACATATAAGGGGAAATATGGGGTAAGGGATATACGTATAAGGGGGATGTCATGCAAAAATGATAAAAGGACCCTAGGAAGTAAAAATATGCATGAAAAATGTAGTGTGGTCACTCAAACATGATCTAGCGTATGAATGGTTTCTAAGGGTCTAGCGTTCGATTAGCCCATGTCTATGAATTATCACTAGCATTGGACTAGTAAGAAAAGTCGGAACAAAGGGCCACAATTAGCGTTGGACTAGTGTGGATTCGGGGAATGGACCACAACTAGCGTTGGACTAGTGTGGTGACGTCACACATTGATTTTAACTAAACAAATAATATAAAACATAATAAAGCAAATAAACACATAATATCACAGAAACACATAACACATAATCATGATATCTAGATGCAAGGCCCTAAGAAAGCAAGTAACACGTAACACATAAGCATGCAAAAACACATAAGACAAATAAAGCAAATAAAGCTCTAACTATTACACTTGGGGCCCTAACTACAATCTAAGAGGGGGAAAGGAATAAAATAAATAAATCCCTAACTATTACATGTTCTATCTAAATACAGGTCTTGAAGCCCCTAACTATTACAACTTGGCATTTAAATGCCTCTCAAATGACCAAAATTAAAATAAAATGAATATACTAAATTAAAACAACTAAAATGCCTAATAAATAAATAAATGAAATAAAAACATTCAAAAGCATGCAATATCACACATAAGTCACATAGGGGCACATAGGATCAAATAAAATCAAAATAAGGGATAGAGTGTACCTCCCTTGAGTTGGTGCCCTAACGAAACGAAATTACTTATTTACCCTCCAAAATAATAAAAAGGTCAAGGTATCACTTTAATTAACAAAATAATCACATGAAATGGAGATGAACATGAAATTGAATCACTCAAAACATTCAAATAAGCTGAATAACTCATATTCATCAAATTGAAACAAACAAGGACCCATGTAAAAGAATTAAAGAAGTTTGAGGGATCAATTTATTATTATTACAAAATTAAGGATCCCAAAAGCAAATAAATTAAAATTAAGGACTTAAAGCGAAACCTATAAAAATCAATCATGAAATCCACAAAAATAAATGAAAATCAATTTGCTACATTCAAACCACAAAATACCCAAAATTTCACTAAGAATCCAAATCAAAACTAAAATCTAGAAAAAGTTCTTAAAACCTTCAAATTCATCCTAATATTCATAAAGAATCTGTCCACAAATCACATGAAAGCATACCTGTGACAGCCCCACCTTCCCCTAAGGCGAACCAAAGGGGTTAGCGGACTGCCTGCCCAACTCTCGCCAGGACTAACGGTTCAATTTAGAGCGATCTAATACGTTCCGGATCTTACAAACGCGCGTAAACAAGTCAAAATGTCAAAGTAAAAATAATAAAACTGGAGTAGGCCATGAATAGTAACCGACCCGTCGAAACCCCAACCAATCATCAAGCAAATATTTACATGTTGAAATTTAGCAGATACAAGCCAAAGTGGCATACAAAAGTATTCAAAAGTGGATACATGTCTGGTTTGCCAAATCAAAAGAGAAACGGTCCCAAAAGTACATTTAGGGTTTCAATAAATGAGCTATACAAAAGATATGTCCAACTAGCTCAATTCGGCAACCAACTATCAATTGCAGTCCAAAAGTATTCATTTTCCTGTAAGGAAAACAAAAGGAATAGGGTGAGCTTACGCCCAGTGAGATAATACCACTCAATCAGCAAAGTTCACATAAGCATAAAGCTCTTCATTTCAATTCATCAAAAGTAAGCAAAGGCACACATTAATGGTGGTGATAAAAGGATACGGGCGGCTCTCAAGAGCCCTTTTTCCTCGTTTGCATTCTTGATCGAAGCTCATTGACCCTCCGTCAATGTTTAAGAGTAACCAACCGTAGACTCCACTTTACTTCCATTCCTTCCACCCAACATACCCCTACCGGGCCCGAACTCCAAACACTTGCACTGTGGTATTACTCGAGTATACCGGAATCGAGAGTCTCTCATACTACAAGATTCCATATAACAGTCCCCAAGGTTCATTAATTGGCACGACCAAGCCCTCGCCGGCTCAATTCAATCAATTACCAATGGGGTTGAGCTCAATGGTAACAATCATGGTCGTTGGATACTCGTCCAATCGACACCAAGTCAAGTACTTTTCATTTCATGTAACATTCCATGTAACATTCCAATAACATGAGAAATAAGTGAGAGTGATAAAGTACACCCTCACTTCAATCAATATCGATGGTGCAATAACATTTAACTCATCAAGTTCAAGTATCAAAGCCATATAGTAACACACAAGTGAGTAGTACACTCACCAAGCTTGAAAATGATATTTCATGCACCTCCGTCAAAGGAGCGTCGTGAACCACCGTCACGCCCTAAAACATGCAAACAAGTACAATGAGACTCGATAACGAGTCATAAACCAATGCCAAATATTCCCAAAATAGGGTTCCATAAGCACACACAAGCAATAGAGGAAACCAGAAAAATCCGGAAATGGAGTAAGTGTTAACCCGGAAAAAAATAGTTTTTGACATCATTTTGCGGTTTTGGTACCAATGGCACTACGATTATCGGATGAAGGTACAAGACCCACCGTTTCGAAGCTAAGAGATAGGGATACAATATTACAGAAGGTCACTCAGCCCATTTTTGAGTGTAACCAGGTCAAAAATGCAATCTACTACACCAGAACCGCAAAAACAGATTCACAGAACGCATTCTAGTGCAAACATCATAAATCAGCCTACCTAAGTCCAAATCCAGAAATTCCAAAGCCATCTGAAAACTAAGAAACAGGGATACAATTCATCAGAAGACCTCAACAACCAATTCGGAAGCATTCCTAACCAAAATAACCAATTACAGAAGCAATTCCCAAATTCGGGTAAAACCAGGGCAGCAAGGGTAATTCCGTCTTTTCTCAAGTTACACTACTCCGATTGACCTGAAATTTTGCAGGCATCTCTAAAATATCATTCCCTACAACTTTCATGTTTTAACCCAAGGCCAATTCAGGCCTCTAACTATGAGCTACAAAACCGGGCAGAATGTAATTCCAAGAACCCTAACTTTCCAATTTTTCTTCCAAAACAGAAATTGCTTGCAATTTACCACTTTTTCCACCTTCTAGCTTCCTTAAAATACCATTTCCAATCATCATACGTGTGATAGCCCCACCTCACCCTAAGGCGAACCAAAGGGTTCAGCGGACCGCCTGCCCAACTCTCGCCAGGACTACGGAGTCGAATCACACAAATCCGATATTACGCGAGATAGGACCCAAAAAGAATGAAGACGATTGAAGACCGCCAAGCTTAAACATGGAGAAAAACGCTTTCATATATACATGTCGCTAGGTTTACAATTCAAATGAACCAGTGAAACGAAAATACATTTAGGGTTTGCTCATTCTCGAGGAGCTATACAAAAGAACAAAAGATTTTCTAACTAGCTCAACTCGCTTCTCAAAATCATGATTTCCAAAAGAGGTTCCTGTAAGGAAAACAAAGATAACGAGGAGGGGGTGAGCTTACGCCCAATGAGGTACCAAACATGTAGCAGAAAAATCAGGTATTTCACGTTATAAAAACCAGATACACATGCTCGCTATAAAGTAAGACAGGTAAACACAAGAACTCAAATAGGAAGGATACAGGTGGCTCTCAGGAGCCAGCTTTCCAGCGCAGTACTTGATCCAAGCCAGTTGACTCTCCGTCAACGTATATAGAACCAACACGTCCGTAGACCCCACTTTACACCAAATTCCGTCCACCAAACACCCCTTTACCGGGCCCGTTCACCTCAACAGAAACAGAAATGGTAATACTCGAGTATACCGGAATCAAGGGTCTCAATACCCAAAGATCCCAAAACAGACTACCGCGGTTCGTTATCTAATCGTCTAGGCCCTTGCCGGCCCGACTCGAATAACTTAGCCACAGGATTTGAGCTCATAGGTCACGGATACAGATATCAGATACAGATACAGATTCAGATTGACACCAAAATTGGCATATGAACAGACAAGAGAACGAGTGCGATAAAGTACACCCTCGTCTCAAACAAATTAAACAGATTGGAGAGCAGAAATCAAGTTAAACAGCAATGGAGGGGAGTGGTACACTCACCGGTTCAAGTACAGATACCTCAAAAGTTTTCACTTCGGATTGGCTTTAATCGCCAAGAAACCCTAAAATAATCAAAGTAAACCAATTGAAGGTTTCACATCCAGAATCGAGTAAACAAAATACACATGTGAGGCTCGACTCCTAGTCGTATGCCTCGCCAAATAATTACTAATGCAAGGGTACAAAACATGATTTTTGGGAATAAAAAGGTAACATGAAGACCTAGGTTCAACAACCCAAAAGCCCTTCATTTCTATCACAAGCCAATTCAAACTTAAAGGAACCAATTGGCCTAGAAAAAATTGGACAGCACTTCCCCTAAATTTCTTACTTTTCCAGCCATCACGGCTTCATTATTTTCCTCAATCAACTCCCAAAGTCATACTCAATATACATTCATCACCACAGCCGTTCAATAGGCTCAAGGTTATCCAAGTACAAAAGTTAGCTAGGAAAATGACCGGAAATAAAAGTCAAGCCCTAGAATATTCCACTAAGCACAAGAAGACTCGATTACAAGTCATAAACCGATGCCAACACAATCACAATAGGGTTCCATAAGCATATATAAGCATTAGAGGAAACCAGAAATTTCGGAAATGTAACTAGCTTTGGCCCTGAAAAAAACAGTTTTTATCCTCATTTTACGGTAATGGCACAAATTTCACTACGCTTATCGGATGAGGGTACAAGACCCACCATCTCGAAGCTAAAAGACAGGGCTACAACATTACAGAAGGTCACTCAACCCAGTTTTGAGTGCAAACAGGTCAAAAATGCAAGATACTACATCAACAACGTAAAACAGATTCACCAAAACGCATTCTAACGGAAACATCATAACTCAGGCTCTGCAAGTCCAAATCCAGAAATTCCAAAACCATATGAAAGCTAAGAAATAGGGATAAATTTCATCACAAGGCCTCAACAACCAATTCGGAAGAAATTCCAGGAAAAACAACCAATTACAGGCGCAGTTCTCAATTTCGGGTAAAACCAGAACAGCAATAGTAATTTCGACTTATCTCTTTCTACACTACTCCAATTGACCTGAAATTTTGTAGGTACCTCTAAAATGTCATTCCATACAACTTTCATGTTTTGAGCTAAGCCCAATTCGGCCTATATATAGGACCTAAAAATTCGGACAGAATGCTCCCTTAAGAACCCTAGTTTTTCAATTTTCTTCCAAAACAGAAATTGGTTGCAATTAATCACTTTTCCCACCTCCTTAAGTCATTATAGACCATTTCCAATCATCATAGATAGCCACACAATCATGCTTATATTAAAACAGAAAAATCCCCAAAAATAATAAAACTTCATCATTTCAACCACAAATCAAAAATTAATCCATAAACTTGCATCTTATACTACCACTAAGCATGATTTAAGCATCAATTAAAGGAGGAGGGTGGTTCTTCACAACTTACCTTAGAAACAAGAGAGAGAGAGCTATTGGTCACCTTAACTTTCCAAAAAACTTCACACAACAACTCACCAACACTTCCTTAAGTGGTTTTATGGAGCAAAATCAAGGTTGGATGGTTGGTTTTGGTGATTTGGAACAAGATTGAAGTGTTTTCTTCCTTGTTCTTGGAGTAAGAGAGAGAGAAAGAGAGCAAGAGAGGGCCGGCTTCAAGGAGGATTTTTTTGAGGATTTTTGGGTCAATTTTGGTTATTTAAGTCAATGGTAAGAAAGGTCTTAAGGTAAGCCCAATCAAATGGTGACACTTGTCACCTTTTATTAACTCTCTACCTAACTTGTCTCTCTCATATCAATCCAAATTGCACCCTCCACTTATCTCTTAACACCCGGTAAATTCATTCCAGTATTCAAAACTTAATCTAGTTAGCCGAATTTTTCTGAACTTTTCGCACTAGTGGGTCCCGCGTCCGGTATACGCTCTTAATTCCCCAAAAACTAACCGATACTAGAAAAATCATTTAAAAGCTATATTTACTCATAAAATTTATTTGCACAATGTTTCGAATAAAGAAAAGGTGGAAAAACGTATAATTAAAAGAAATTAAAACCTAGAAATTAAGAAAATTACGGGTCCTCACAATACATAACCACAGAATCATATTCATATGAAAACAGAAAAATCCCCAAAAATTATAAAACTTCATCAATTCAACCAAAAATCAAGATATAATCCATAAAAGTGCATCTTATACTACCATCAATCATGATTTAAGTATCATTAGAGGGAGGAGAGGGGTCCTTCACTACTCACCTTAGTAAAACAAGAGAGAGAGCAATTAGTCACCTTAGCTTTCCAAACAACTTCACCAAACACCTCACAAACACTCACTTATGGTTTCCTATGGAACAAAAACAAGAATAAATGGTTGAGTGAGTGGATTTGAGCAAGAGTGAATCAAGAAGTTGAAGAGGTTTTTCTTTTCTTCCTTCCTTGAGAGAGCCGGCCACAAGAGCTTGGAAATGAAGCTAATTTTGGTAAGTTTTTGGTTTAATGAGTCAAATGGTAAAACAAGAAATAATGGTCAAAAGGTAAACCCAATAGCCAAGTGACACTTGTCACTTATTTAATGCAAGTCTATCACTTTGTTTCCTCTCACACCAATCCAAATTGCAACATCTACTTATCTCTTAACACCCGGTAAATTAATTCCAGTATCCAAAACTTAACCTAGTTGGCCGAATTTTTCCGAATTTTCCGCACTAGTGGGTCCCACGTCCGGTATACGCTCTTAATTTCTCAAAACCTTACCGATACTAGAAAAATCATCTAAAAAACTATATTTACTCATAAAAATTATCTAGAAAATTTTCCGGATACAGAAAGTGCAGAAAACAAGCCATTCAATATAATAAAACCCTAAAATGGAAAAATTACGGGCTCTCACAATACCAAAGAAAAATAACATGTTAAAGGGACAAAATTGATTAATCTTTTCAATCTTATGGGCCATAGTAGCATTAGTTAGAAATGTGACAGCCCCACCTCTCCCTAGGGCAAACCCTAGGGTATCAGCGGACTGCCTGCCCAGCTCTCGCCAGGACTCAGTCGTTCAAAGTACTAATATCATCAATGAAACGAATGTAACATTTGACAATGCAGGGGACTGAAACCCTAACTCAAACATAAACACTAATCCAACAATTCAGCTTAGTACATATATCATCGCATGCCAACTTACCACGTTTCACTCAAAATTACATAATACAAATCATCCTTAAGAATTTAAGCTTACAAGTCTGCTTAAACGAAAGTTACAACCTCAAAACGCAAGAACGGCAAAATAAAGCTAAGAAAGCCCTCGATCAAATCCTTTTCCGATCTGTTAAGGAAAACAAAGGGAACGGGGTGAGCTAAAGCCCAGTGAGGTTCCAGGTAAAACAAGTAAACACATAGCCACATAAAATCACAAAATAGCCAACTAAACACCGTACAGTAAAATAACAATTTAATCACAGTTCAATTCAAGGATACGGGTGGCTTTCAAAAGTCAAAGGTCCACTTGAGCTTGATCATAATTGCCTCCTGTTGACACTCCGTCAACACTTGTAACAGTATATAGGTCCGTAGAACACCACTTTCACCAGTCTCCGTCCACCAAACAACCCCCCACCGGGCCCGCACTCCATAAACAGTAGTTTGGTAATACTCGAGTATACCAGGAATCCGAGTTTCCAATGCTCAAAGATTCCAATGAAACAGTATCAAGCCAAGGATTTTATCACTGGTGGTGCTGGACAACACAACAAGCAAGCACAACAGCTATGCTTCACC
Source organism: Coffea eugenioides (assembly GCF_003713205.1). Classification (NCBI taxonomy): domain Eukaryota; kingdom Viridiplantae; phylum Streptophyta; class Magnoliopsida; order Gentianales; family Rubiaceae; genus Coffea; species Coffea eugenioides. Next base: position 25,712,151 of record NC_040043.1, read on the forward strand.
AGGGACCTCCAAGCAAGATTCAATTTCCAGTGAACAGTAAACAGTCCTTAAGGTTTATCGGCCTTCTCGACCAAGCCCTTGCTGGCTCGATACAACCGACTCACCTATGAGGTTGGGTACCCAAACAGTAACAGTAGTTGGTGGAATGTCATCCACGCAACTTAAGCACAGTCATGTATAGTAATATCTCATTTCACGTTAATTCATTCAGTAAGTAGAGCCTCAGTGAAAAGAAAAAAAACAAGGAAGGTCGAGTGCGATAAAGTACACACTCGCCTCAATTTTAATTAAAACAGTGTTTGGCTCAAACAATAACAATTCAACACTTTCAAGTACACAAATATTTCACATAACAAGTAGCAGGTAGTGGAACACTCACCTGTCAAGAAAAAGTAATAATCGACGTCAAACGTCTCAGTTACGATCACCGTCGTTGCCCAAACCTAGGTCAACGAGTGAAAACATTAATAATTGGATTCGTTCCCTACTGAAGTATAGGTTCATTAAGAGGCCAAGTGAGTAGCTTAAGCTACTTAATCCGGCATGCAAATAGGGTCTAAACCACGGTGAAAGTTCATGGAAAACAAGTCTAGTATGTACATGAAAGTTTGGCAAAAGAAAAGTTTCACTAAAGCTCAAAGGCTTCATTACGGGTTAAACTGTCTTGCCCGGCCAGCCTCGGGAAAATGGTCATTGCTCATTGTGGAAAGGTCGGAATTAGGTTCCGTCAGTTGCATTGGAAACTAGGTTCATAAGGATAAATTTGTCTGGAAGAAACTATTTCCAAAATCCCAACATAAGTGGCTCAAAATTAAGAAACCAAATGAACTTTCTGGACTGTCTCTGATGAACAGTACCGCCGGGACAGCCAACTTTCCAGACTCGCCACGGATCGTTCAGGATGAACCAGAAAATGAGCTTTGTACTGTTTTAAAGCTCTAAGAGTCTACTTTCAATTGCCACAAACGGCACTCAATTCCGATCAGTGAGTAACACGTTATGACCTTAACAAGATTGCTGGACAGAAAATTTCTGGACCTAGTCCAGTTTTCCTCCTTTGTTTATAACTCAAAATTTATTCCACCAAATTGGCTAATGTTTTTGTAGACAACCTCCACACACATAACCCAACATATAACACTCACATTTGTAGCCAAAATGTGCATGAAAATATCAAGGAAAAACCAGGCAGCAAGCTTTAAAAGTTTCGGTCAGCACACTTTAAAAATTTCTAACTTCTACTCTTCTTGCTATTTTCATTCCTTGCACATAACAAGTATTAGATCCAACTAAATAGGAGTTTAAAACATATCAATACTTCATAAACACACATGAATAAGGGTTAGACATTTCATCAAACACTTGGTATGCATATTAGTAAACCTAACCATTACTTGATTAACTCAAGAAACTAACCCCAAATTCAACCCTAACAAGTTGTTTTTCACCATTTCAACCTCAAGTAGATGATATAACATCATAAACCCAAATTTTAAAGATTACATACCTTACTTACAAGTTGCTTTGGTCACCAAACAAACCACCACAATAGAAGCTTTAGGCTTGGAACAACCACAAGGATTGGAGGAAAGTTTCTCACTAACTCTAGATCTTTCTCTTTTGATTTTTCTCTCAAGCTTACACTAGGTTTAGAAAGCTTTAAAATGGAGTTTCTCTCCTTCTCTTGGAAGCTAAGAAGGGCACACAATTATGGTGGAGGAATGGAGCAAATATTGGTTTAAAATTCATCTAATCTTTGGTCAAACAAAATGCATGACTAGGGTTTTGCCACTTGGCCCAATTCTTGTCCACAACTTCTCTTAATTCTTTGACTAATGATGTTTTAACCTTTCCAATTGTACCAATACTTGTTTAACACACCTAATCTCTCACATAAAGTCTCTACCACTAATAAAAGAACACTTGGACAAATGCAAGTGGTGCATTAATTAAAATCAACTCAAGAAAAATGTTTTACTTTCAAGTAAAATGAAATGAAATGTAATGCATGGAAATTATTATAATACATAGGAAATATATTGTAAGGGCATATATTAAATGGTCTAGATCTTATAATAAGGTATGTAAATAAGAAAATTGTGTTTTAAAGTGAGGGTCAATACAAGGGATTTGTTGTAACACATTGCAAAATATAATGCTAGGGCATATAAGAGGTGGTTTAAATCTTGGTGCAAGGCATGTAGTTTGGGAAATTGTATTTTAAAAATGAGGGTTCTCACACTCTCTCCCCCTTAAAGAATTTCGCCCTCGAAATTCTCAGCTTGATTACTGAGTAGTTCAAAATATTTTCGATGAATATCCTTTTTAACTCTCTCGAGTCCTGTGAGCACATGCTTTAGTAAAAGACCAGCAATACAAAGCCATATTATGTAGGAATTGAGGCTCCAAATCTTTATTTAAAACATGTATTAATTTTCAAGTTTCATACTCGTATAACCTATCAAAATATAATACTAGCTTGTTCCAATTGAGGAATAATCCTCATGTCCTTACTAATCAATGTTGCAAAAGTCATTTAGAGCAGAAAAGTATCACTTATAGCCAAACGTTTGGAGAAAGTAGAAAAGACGTTCAAAATGCAAAGTTGTAAACTGTCTGACCTAAAATGATTTGAAGAACTCATTTTCCTTTTATTTAAGCCTCAATCCACTCATAAACCAACCTCAAAATAGTTTACCAACTCCAATCCTAAAGTTGGAAATGTAAGTAGGAATAATCCTAGGAAAATAGAAATTTTCTACTTTTGCATGATCTCATTTGAAAATCATATCTCGAGATTCTTATGTCCAAAATTTATAAACTTTATACCGTCGGAATATAGATTCAAATTGTTACAACTTTCTAGAAGGTACCATTGTAAGATCCAATCCACAAGTCAGTCAAATTCCAACCTAAAGTTGCTGCTTCACCCAGTAACAGACAGAACAGGTATACACTTTCAGTCAACTTTGAAACATCGTAGCTATTCATAGGAATTGAGAACAATACTGATACTCTAAACCTAGTTTCAAACATAACAAATGAAACTCAATTTTGACTTTTCTACATCAAGACATAACAAATTTCGTAAAACTTTCCAAGGTTCTCTGCGGAAAAATTTTCAGCGGCACATCCTTTGTGTTTACTAACTTTTTCCAGCCCATTCAAGGCTTCATTCTTCCCATGAAATAGCTTCAACTCAAGCATATAAATATCAAGCCAACAACTCACTACATCAAGCATATAACTGTCACCTATTCAAGTTAGAAAATGAAACCCTAAGCTGAAATTCCTAATCACAAGCTGGAAGTTTCTATAGGCAAGTCAAACTAGCATATAAAAGCTAGATATTTCACATAGCAAAGCTACCAAACCATAGCCAACACTTAAGTATCATGTGTGGACAGAAAAGTATCATAAAACTGAAAATTTCACAACACAACTTCAAACCATGATATTTTCTCATAAAACAACCGAAATTGAAACCCTAGACCACCAGTTTGCATATATTTAAAGTAGAGGAAAGTTTATTGCCAAAGTTACCCTATAACCTCAAGAAAGATGAAAACTTAGAGCTTCTTCCTCCAAAATCACCCACCAACACCTTAAAATCTACCTTAGTTATCATTTCTATAGAGTAGTTTGCAAATTAGTTGGTTGAAACTCAAGATTCAAGTACAACTTTGAGGTTAGAGTTGAGGGTCTCTCTTTGGTTTTTTTTTTCTCTATTTGTTCGGCCAAGCAAGAGGAACATGAAACTAATTTGGTCAACTTTTGATTTAGTCAAGGTGAAGAATGTGACACAAACTTAATCTCGATAAAAAAAGAGTTAAAACTTGGCTACTATTCTTGCTAGCTCTCAAACCCATACACTATACATTGAATAGTTTATTCCTTTGGAACAACAAACGGAAATCTTCACTTAACTTAAAGACTAAATTAAAGCAATAGACTCATGGGCAAGGATCCAATACTGCCCAACCACTCACTAAGGGCTAACGTGACAAGGGATGTCTTGAGATGCTATTCGACTAGGCAAATGCACTAATTCAAACTTATTGCATACCCCTTCTGGAATCCTTTCATATTTCTTTTTCAATTCTATGTTCTGGTGCCGTAGTTCAATTTTCTCCAAGTATTCTTGTTTCCTTCGTCCTTCCCAGTGCTCAGTTACTCTCTTTCGGAACTCTACTTCCTTTCAAATAATCTCTATTTTCTTTTGCAGATCAGTCACATTTGTCACCTTGCCGATTTACTTAACTCAATGATAGCTTGCCAGGCAACTCTAATTACGACTGGCTTCATGGAAGCTCTAGTCATATAACTTTTAAGTTCGTTCATTTCCAGTCCAACCACGAGCAATTAAACTTAGCTATTCTCAAATGAGATAGACGGGAAAGTAGAACACAAGTGGGACAATACTTCAAAATACTGTGTCACTTATTCCTATTCTGGAGTCTTAACACAAGGAGTACCATTGCCACTTATATACATAACGAATCCCTAAAGCGTACTTTATATGTTGAAAGTTCTACATCCTATCTCAAGCTCTTGCATATAAGTATAGAACCCAATTCCTTTTTCAAATCCCTATGCATAATTACAAAACTCATAATCTCGCCACGATAATAATCGAGTCAAGTCCATACTTAGACATTAGTGGATAGGTGTCAAGGAAGTATAGGAAAGGATATCACAAGGGGTAAAAATATCCATATAGTTGCAATCAAACCGCCTCACATTCGAAATAAACACTTATCAAGTCTTCACAGTCATAGGAGAAGGAAATAGGTCTTCAGTACAAATTTTTCGACGTACGCTACAATCTAGCCACCGTCTATAGAAACCCTGTCAGACTATTTCGAGATTAGTCCATGATAGCTTCGGAGATTCGTTCCCTCATTCAGTCCAATAACTAGGTCAAATATTAGGATCTTTCGTGCTTTGACTTTTGCCATCAAAACTTATCTCAAGTGCAATCAAGATACAGACCCTTATTTTAGGGCTCTCCACTTTTTGTTACTCAAGTACAAGAATCCACAATAAGGTAATTCACAACTCGAACTGGCCAGTCTCAAGAGTAAATCACACATATTAGAGATTCCTACCCGACGTACATATCTACCTTCCCCAAGTATCATGATAAAGGGTCTACGCTTATAACAGTCATGAGTCATAACTTACGCCCAAGAAGAGCACCTAGTCCTTTCCACTGACTCACATAATCAGAACAATAACACCACTTGGCCACAAGCTCACTTCGCGCAGAGACCCCGCGAAGCAGTAAAAATATCTTCCATTCTTTCAACCCAGTTCTCGGCAATTTCGGGATCTAGTTCTCCAAGAGATTTAGGAGGTGCGAACTTTTGGAACTGTTTCGGTGCTCTATCTTCACTTACTTCAAGGTTCCTTTACTAGTTACCCGGTGTTTGACCTTGTTGGTCAACCGAACGGGCCAGTAAACAGTAGATCAGTCATACGATTGATAGCTGTAACTATTTGGTCTCCTTCTTCACATTCGGGTCCTTGGTTCTAATTGACTACAGACATTTATTTCTCCTCTTAGTCCTGGACCTACCTAGATCCACACCCCTGGCCCCAACCATATCACTGTCTAGTCTCCATTATTACTCACTAGTCTAGGGCCCAAGTATTATAACTAACAGGGTAAGCAAATAGGGGTATACAATATATGCTTATTCATATTTAAAGGTCCTATAAGAAATGGAATCGGAGTCACGATAAATGAGTGAAATTGAAAAGCAGTTAAAGGCCAATGCCGAAATAAAGTTAAAGTCAAAAGTCAAAGATCCAAGTCAACAGTCAAAACACTGTACATAAAGGCTCTTAACAGTCATTTATAAAATAACAGGACCAAAAGTAGCAAGTACGAGCCTCAAGAGTACAGATATAGTCGTACAGTCATATCAAACAAAAACCTAGCACAAGCGGTCAAAAGAAAGCTGTACAACCACCGAGTCACAACCTCCCCTATCCTTTCTATGTACAATAGTCAAAATCATCCAAAGGAATAGCCTAGAAGTAAAGGCTTAATCCATCATAGGGCTAGTTGACCCCCCAGACTGGGCGGGTTCAGCTACTGTGTCATCTCCAATGTGAGAAACCTCATCACTCACGTCTCCCAGGTAAGTCACCACATATGTTAAGGATCGATTCAGTTCTAACCCTCACTTTCCTAGCCCTTTTAACCATACGCTCTTGAGCTTCTCCAAGCTGCGCGCTCAGATCATCAACCCTTTCTCGGCCCTTGACCACATCGTATTCAAGTTCCTTAGTCCGTTCAGCTTGCATTTCAATAGTTTTCTTCAGGTACTTCGCTTCAAATCCAAGCCTAGTATTGTCCCTTGCTAGGACTTTCCGCTCTTTCACTACGGCCAGAACTATTTCATTAGGATAAGTGTAACTATGCCGACACTCGCAATGCCCATAGCGGTCACATGGGCTCCAATAAGCTCTAGCTCCTCCAGGCCTGGTCTGGTATCTAATCATCGGTAGGTACTCATAGGGCATCTCGCCAACCGATCTATCGCTAGGGCTACACGATTCGGCCATCCTACACAAAGTGTAGATAAACATAACCACTCTTAAGGGGAAATAATCAAATATAATTCTCAAGTCAAAAATACCTAACTCATCTAGGCCAATTCAACCCTAGGCTGTAATTTTTATCCCTTTCATTGGTCACTTAACTTTGAAACCAATCCAACAATCCAGCATCCCAAACGTTGAAGTCTAGGATATACTACAAGGATCTGAAGCCTAGGCTCTGATACCAACTGTGACAGCCCCACCTCTCCCTAGGGCAAACCCTAGGGTATCAGCGGACTGCCTGCCCAGCTCTCGCCAGGACTCAGTCGTTCAAAGTACTAATATCATCAATGAAACGAATGTAACATTTGACAATGCAGGGGACTGAAACCCTAACTCAAACATAATCACTAATCCAACAATTCAGCTTAGTACATATATCATCGCATGCCAACTTACCACGTTTCACTCAAAATTACATAATATAAATCATCCTTAAGAATTTAAGCTTACAAGTCTGCTTAAACGAAAGTTACAACCTCAAAACGCAAGAACGGCAAAATAAAGCTAAGAAAGCCCTCGATCAAATCCTTTTCCGATCTGTTAAGGAAAACAAAGGGAACGGGGTGAGCTAAAGCCCAGTGAGGTTCCAGGTAAAACAAGTAAACAGATAGCCACATAAAATCACAAAATAGCCAACTAAACACCGTACAGTAAAATAACAATTTAATCACAGTTCAATTCAAGGATACGGGTGGCTTTCAAAAGTCAAAGGTCCACTTGAGCTTGATCATAATTGCCTCCTGTTGACACTCCGTCAACACTTGTAACAGTATATAGGTCCGTAGAACACCACTTTCACCAGTCTCCGTCCACCAAACAACCCCCCACCGGGCCCGCACTCCATAAACAGTAGTTTGGTAATACTCGAGTATACCAGGAATCCGAGTTTCCAATGCTCAAAGATTCCAATGAAACAGTATCAAGCCAAGGATTTTATCACTGGTGGTGCTGGACAACACAACAAGCAAGCACAACAGCTATGCTTCACCAGGGACCTCCAAGCAAGATTCAATTTCCAGTGAACAGTAAACAGTCCTTAAGGTTTATCGGCCTTCTCGACCAAGCCCTTGCTGGCTCGATACAACCGACTCACCTATGAGGTTGGGTACCCAAACAGTAACAGTAGTTGGTGGAATGTCATCCACGCAACTTAAGCACAGTCATGTATAGTAATATCTCATTTCACGTTAATTCATTCAGTAAGTAGAGCCTCAGTGAAAAGAAAAAAAACAAGGAAGGTCGAGTGCGATAAAGTACACACTCGCCTCAATTTTAATTAAAACAGTGTTTGGCTCAAACAATAACAATTCAACACTTTCAAGTACACAAATATTTCACATAACAAGTAGCAGGTAGTGGAACACTCACCTGTCAAGAAAAAGTAATAATCGACGTCAAACGTCTCAGTTACGATCACCGTCGTTGCCCAAACCTAGGTCAACGAGTGAAAACATTAATAATTGGATTCGTTCCCTACTGAAGTATAGGTTCATTAAGAGGCCAAGTGAGTAGCTTAAGCTACTTAATCCGGCATGCAAATAGGGTCTAAACCACGGTGAAAGTTCATGGAAAACAAGTCTAGTATGTACATGAAAGTTTGGCAAAAGAAAAGTTTCACTAAAGCTCAAAGGCTTCATTACGGGTTAAACTGTCTTGCCCGGCCAGCCTCGGGAAAATGGTCATTGCTCATTGTGGAAAGGTCGGAATTAGGTTCCGTCAGTTGCATTGGAAACTAGGTTCATAAGGATAAATTTGTCTGGAAGAAACTATTTCCAAAATCCCAACATAAGTGGCTCAAAATTAAGAAACCAAATGAACTTTCTGGACTGTCTCTGATGAACAGTACCGCCGGGACAGCCAACTTTCCAGACTCGCCACGGATCGTTCAGGATGAACCAGAAAATGAGCTTTGTACTGTTTTAAAGCTCTAAGAGTCTACTTTCAATTGCCACAAACGGCACTCAATTCCGATCAGTGAGTAACACGTTATGACCTTAACAAGATTGCTGGACAGAAAATTTCTGGACCTAGTCCAGTTTTCCTCCTTTGTTTATAACTCAAAATTTATTCCACCAAATTGGCTAATGTTTTTGTAGACAACCTCCACACACATAACCCAACATATAACACTCACATTTGTAGCCAAAATGTGCATGAAAATATCAAGGAAAAACCAGGCAGCAAGCTTTAAAAGTTTCGGTCAGCACACTTTAAAAATTTCTAACTTCTACTCTTCTTGCTATTTTCATTCCTTGCACATAACAAGTATTAGATCCAACTAAATAGGAGTTTAAAACATATCAATACTTCATAAACACACATGAATAAGGGTTAGACATTTCATCAAACACTTGGTATGCATATTAGTAAACCTAACCATTACTTGATTAACTCAAGAAACTAACCCCAAATTCAACCCTAACAAGTTGTTTTTCACCATTTCAACCTCAAGTAGATGATATAACATCATAAACCCAAATTTTAAAGATTACATACCTTACTTACAAGTTGCTTTGGTCACCAAACAAACCACCACAATAGAAGCTTTAGGCTTGGAACAACCACAAGGATTGGAGGAAAGTTTCTCACTAACTCTAGATCTTTCTCTTTTGATTTTTCTCTCAAGCTTACACTAGGTTTAGAAAGCTTTAAAATGGAGTTTCTCTCCTTCTCTTGGAAGCTAAGAAGGGCACACAATTATGGTGGAGGAATGGAGCAAATATTGGTTTAAAATTCATCTAATCTTTGGTCAAACAAAATGCATGACTAGGGTTTTGCCACTTGGCCCAATTCTTGTCCACAACTTCTCTTAATTCTTTGACTAATGATGTTTTAACCCTTCCAAAAGTACCAATACCTAGTTAACACCTCTAATCTCTCATATAAAGTCTCTACCACTAATAAAAGAACACTTGGACAATTACAAGTGGTGAATTATTTACAACCTAGCTCAAGGAAATATTTTACTTCAAGTAAAATGAATTGAAATGAAATGCACGGAAATTATTATAATACATAGGAAATATATTGTAAGGGCATATATTAAATGGTCTAGATCTTATAATAAGGCATGTAAATAAGAAAATTGTGTTTTAAAATGTGGGTCAATACAAGGGATTTGTTGTAACACATTGTAAAATATAATGCTAGGGCATATAAGAGGTGGTTTAAATCTTGGTGCAAGGCATGTAGTTTGGGGAAATTGTATTGTAAAAATGAGGGTTCTCACACTCTCTCCCCCTTAAAGAATTTCGCCCTCGAAATTCTCAGCTTGATTACTGAGTAGTTCACAATAGTTTCGGTGAATATCCTTTTTAACTCTCTCGAGTCCTGTGAGCACATGCTTTAGTAAAAGACCAGCAATACAAAGCCATATTATATAGGAATTGAGGCTCCAAATCTTTATTTAAAACATGTATTAATTTACAAGTTTCATACTCGTATAACCTATCAAAATATAATACTAGCTTGTTCCAATCGAGGAATAATCCTCATGTCCTTACTAATCAATGTTACAAAAGTCATTTAGAGCAGAAAAGTATCACTTATAGCCAAACGTTTGGAGAAAGTAGAAAAGACGTTCAAAATGCAAAGTTGTAAACTGTCTGACCTAAAATGATTTGAAGAACTCATTTTCCTTTTATTTAAGCCTCAATCCACTCATAAACCAATTTCAAAATAGTTTACCAACTCCAATCCTAAAGTTGGAAATGTAAGTAGGAATAATCCTAGGAAAATAGAAATTTTCTAGTTTTGCGTGATCTCATTTGAAAATCATATCTCGAGATTCTTATGTCCAAAATTTATAAACTTTATACCGTCGGAATATAGATTCAAATTGTTACAACTTTCTAGAAGGTACCATTGTAAGATCCAATCCACAAGTTAGTCAAATTCCAATCTAAAGTTGCTGCTTCACCCAGTAACAGACAGAACAGGTATACACTTTCAGTCAACTTTGAAACATCGTAGATATTCATGGGAATTGAGAACAATACTGATACTCTAAACCTAGTTTCAAACATAATAAATGAAACTCAATTTTGACTTTTCTACATCAAGATATAACAAATTTCGTAAAACTTTCCAAGGTTCCCTGCGGAAAAATTTTCAGCGGCACATCCTTTGTGTTTACTAACTTTTTCCAGCCCATTCAAGGCTTCATTCTTCCCATGAAATAGCTTCAACTCAAGCATATAAATATCAAGCCAACAACTCACTACATCAAGCATATAACTGTCACCTATTCAAGTTAGAAAATGAAACCCTAAGCTGAAATTCCTAATCACAAGCTGGAAGTTTCTATAGGCAAGTCAAACTAGCATATAAAAGCTAGATATTTCACATAGCAAAGCTACCAAACCATAGCCAACACTTAAGTATCATGTGTGGACAGAAAAGTATCATAAAACTGAAAATTTCACAACACAACTTCAAACCATGATATTTTCTCATAAAACAAACGAAATTGAAACCCTAGACCACCAGTTTGCATATATTTAAAGTAGAGGAAAGTTTATTGCCAAAGTTACCCTGTAACCTCAAGAAAGATGAAAACTTAGAGCTTCTTCCTCCAAAATCACCCCACCAACACCTTAAAATCTACCTTAGTTATCATTTCTATAGAGTATTTTGCAAATTAGTTGGTTGAAACTCAAGATTCAAGTACAACTTTGAGGTTAGAGTTGAGGGTCTCTCTTTGGTTTTTTTTTTCTCCATTTGTTCGGCCAAGCAAGAGGAACATGAAACTAATTTGGTCAACTTTTGATTTAGTCAAGGTGAAGAATGTGACACAAACTTTAATCTCGATAAAAAAGAGTTAAAACTTGGCTACTATTCTTGCTAGCTCTCAAACCCATACACTATACGTTAAATAGTTTATTCCTTTGGAACAACAAATGGAAATCTTCACTTAACTTAAAGACTAAATTAAAGCAATAGACTCATGGGCAAGGATCCAATACTGCCCAACCACTCACTAAGGGCTAACGTGACAAGGGATGTCTTGAGATGCTATTCGACTAGGCAAATGCACTAATTCAAACTTATTGCATACCCCTTCTGGAATCCCTTCATATTTGTTTTTCAATTCTATGTTCTGGTGCCATAGTTCAATTTTCTCCAAGTATTCTTGTTTCCTTCGTCCTTCCCAGTGCTCAGTTACTCTCTTTCGGAACTCTACTTCCTTTCAAATAATCTCTATTTTCTTTTGCAGATCAGTCACATTTGTCACCTTGCCGATTTACTTAACTCAATGATAGCTTGCCAGGCAACTCTAATTACGACTGGCTTCATGGAAGCTCTAGTCATATAACTTTTAAGTTCGTTCATTTCCAGTCCAACCACGAGCAATTAAACTTAGCTATTCTCAATGAGATAGACGGGAAAGTAGAACACAAGTGGGACAATACTTCAAATACTGTGTCACTTATTCCTATTCTGGAGTCTTAACACAAGGAGTACCATTGCCACTTATATACATAACGAATCCCTAAAGCGTACTTTATATGTTGAAAGTTCCACATCCTATCTCAAGCTCTTGCATATAAGTATAGAACCCAATTCCTTTTTCAAATCCCTATGCATAATTACAAAACTCATAATCTCGCCACGATAATAATCGAGTCAAGTCCATACTTAGACATTAGTGGATAGGTGTCAAGGAAGTATAGGAAAGGATATCACAAGGGGTAAAAATATCCATATAGTTGTAATCAAACCGCCTCACATTCGAAATAAACACTTATCAAGTCTTCACAGTCATAGAGAGAAGGAAATAGGTCTTCAGTGCAAATTTTTCGACGTACGCTACAATCTAGCCACCGTCTATAGAAACCCTGTCAGACTATTTCGAGATTAGTCCATGATAGCTTCGGAGATTCGTTCCCTCATTCAGTCCAATAACTAGGTCAAATATTAGGATCTTTCGTGCTTTGACTTTTGCCATCAAAACTTATCTCAAGTGCAATCAAGATACAGACCCTTATTTTAGGGCTCTCCACTTTTTGGTACTCAAGTACAAGAATCCACAATAAGGTAATTCACAACTCGAACTGGCCAGTCTCAAGAGTAAATCACACATATTAGAGATTCCTACCCGACGTACATATCTACCTTCCCCAAGTATCATGATAAAGGGTTTACGCTTATAACAGTCATGAGTCATAACTTACGCCTAAGAAGAGCACCTAGTCCTTTCCACTGACTCACATAATCGGAACAATAACACCACATGGCCACAAGATCAGTTTGCGCAGAGACCCCACGAAGCAGCAAAAATATCTTCCATTCTTTCAACCCAGTTCTCGGCAATTTCGAGATCTAGTTCTCCAAGAGATTTAGGAGGTGCGAACTTTTGGAACCGTTTCGGGGCTCTATCTTCACTTACTTCAAGGTTCCTTTATTAGTTACCCGGTGTTTGACCTTGTTGGTCAACCGAACGGGCCAGTAAACAGTAGATCAGTCATACGATTGATAGCTGTAACTATCTGGTCTCCTTCTCCACATTCGGGTCCTTGGTTCTAATTGACTACAGACCTTTATTCCTCCTCTTAGTCCTGGACCTACCTAGATCCACACCCCTGGCCCCAACCATATCACCGTCTAGTCTCCATTGTTACTCACTAGTCTAGGGCCCAAGTATCATAACAACGGGTAAGTACGTGTTGGTACATGACAGATATTTATTCATTTTCAAAAGTCAAATAAATGAAATAGGAGTCACAATAGATGAGTGAAAATACAAAGCAATTAAAGGCCAATGTCGGAATAAAGTCAAAGTCAATAGTCAACAGTCAAAATCCAAGGTCAAAAATCCAAGTCAATAGTCAAAACATTGTACATAAGGGCTATTAACAGTCATTTATAAGATAACAGGACCAAAAGTAGCAAGTACAAGCTTCAAGAGTACAGATATAGTCGTACAGTCATATCAAACAAAACCTAGCACAAGTGGTCAAAAGAAAACTGTACAACCACCGAGTCACAACCTCCCCTATCCTGCCTATGTACAATAGTCAAAATCATCCAAAAGTGTAGCCTAGGAGTAGGAGTTTAGTCCACCGTGGGACTAATGGATCCACCAGACTGGGCGGGTTCATCTCCAACCTCGCTTCCTACGTGAGAAGCTTCATTGCTCTCTTCCCCAAGTAAGTCACCACATATGTTAAGGATCGATTCAGCTCTAACCCTCACTTTCCTAGCCCTTTTAACCATGCGCTCTTGAGCTTCTCCAAGCTGCGCGCTCAGATCATCAACCCTTTCTCGGCCCTTGACCACATCGTATTCAAGTTCCTTAGTCCGTTGAGCTTGCATTTCAATAGTTTTCTTCAGGTACTTCGCTTCAAATCCAAGCCTAGCATTGTCCCTTGCTAGGACTTTCCGCTCTTTCACTACGGCCAGAGCTATTTCATTAGGATAAGTGTAACTATGCCGACACTCGCAATGCCCATAGCAGTCACATGGGCTTCAATAAGCTCTAGCTCCTCTGGGCCTGGTCTGGTATCTAATCATCGGTAAGTCCTCATAGGGCATCTCGCCAACCGATCTATCGCTAGGGCCACACGATCCGGCCATCCTACACAAAGTGTAGATAAACATAAGCACTCTTAAGGGGAAATAATCACATATAATTCTCAAGTCAAAAATACCTAACTCATCTAGGCCAATTCAACCCTAGGCTGTAATTTTTATCCCTTTCATTGGTCACTTAACTTTGAAACCAATCCAACAATCCAGCATCCCAAACGTTGAAGTCTAGGATATACTACAAGGATCTGAAGCCTAGGCTCTGATACCAACTGTGACAGCCCCACCTCTCCCTAGGGCAAACCCTAGGGTATCAGCGGACTGCCTGCCCAGCTCTCGCCAGGACTCAGTCGTTCAAAGTACTAATATCATCAATGAAACGAATGTAACATTTGACAATGCAGGGGACTGAAACCCTAACTCAAACATAAACACTAATCCAACAATTCAGCTTAGTACATATATCATCGCATGCCAACTTACCACGTTTCACTCAAAATTACATAATACAAATCATCCTTAAGAATTTAAGCTTACAAGTCTGCTTAAACGAAAGTTACAACCTCAAAACGCAAGAACGGCAAAATAAAGCTAAGAAAGCCCTCGATCAAATCCTTTTCCGATCTGTTAAGGAAAACAAAGGGAACGGGGTGAGCTAAAGCCCAGTGAGGTTCCAGGTAAAACAAGTAAACACATAGCCACATAAAATCACAAAATAGCCAACTAAACACCGTACAGTAAAATAACAATTTAATCACAGTTCAATTCAAGGATACGGGTGGCTTTCAAAAGTCAAAGGTCCACTTGAGCTTGATCATAATTGCCTCCTGTTGACACTCCGTCAACACTTGTAACAGTATATAGGTCCGTAGAACACCACTTTCACCAGTCTCCGTCCACCAAACAACCCCCCACCGGGCCCGCACTCCATAAACAGTAGTTTGGTAATACTCGAGTATACCAGGAATCCGAGTTTCCAATGCTCAAAGATTCCAATGAAACAGTATCAAGCCAAGGATTTTATCACTGGTGGTGCTGGACAACACAACAAGCAAGCACAACGGCTATGCTTCACCAGGGACCTCCAAGCAAGATTCAATTTCCAGTGAACAGTAAACAGTCCTCAAGGTTTATCGGCCTTCTCGACCAAGCCCTTGCTGGCTCGATACAACCGACTCACCTATGAGGTTGGGTACCCAAACAGTAACAGTAGTTGGTGGAATGTCATCCACGCAACTTAAGCACAGTCATGTATAGTAATATCTCATTTCACGTTAATTCATTCAGTAAGTAGAGCCTCAGTGAAAAGAAAAAAAACAAGGAAGGTCGAATTGCGATAAAGTACACACTCGCCTCAATTTTAATTAAAACAGTGTTTGGCTCAAACAATAACAATTCAATACTTTCAAGTACACAAATATTTCACATAACAAGTAGCAGGTAGTGGAACACTCACCTGTCAAGAAAAAGTAATAATCGACGTCAAACGTCTCAGTTACGATCACCGTCGTTGCCCAAACCTAGGTCAACGAGTGAAAACATTAATAATTGGATTCGTTCCCTACTGAAGTATAGGTTCATTAAGAGGCCAAGTGAGTAGCTTAAGCTACTTAATCCGGCATGCAAATAGGGTCTAAACCATGGTGAAAGTTCATGGAAAACAAGTCTAGTATGTACATGAAAGTTTGGCAAAAGAAAAGTTTCACTAAAGCTCAAAGGCTTCATTACGGGTTAAACTGTCTTGCCCGGCCAGCCTCGGGAAAATGGTCATTGCTCATTGTGGAAAAGTCGGAATTAGGTTCCGTCAATTGTATTGGAAACTAGGTTCATAAGGATAAATTTGTCTGGAAGAAACCATTTCCAAAATCCCAACATAAGTGGCTCAAAATTAAGAAACCAAATGAACTTTCTGGACTGTCTCTGATGAACAGTACCGCCGGGACAGCCAAATTTCCAGACTCGCCACGGATCGCTCAGGATGAACCAGAAAATGAGCTTTGTACCGTTTTAAAGCTCTAAGAGTCTACTTTCAATTGCCACAAATGGCACTCAATTCCGATCAGTGAGTAACACGTTATGACCTTAACAAGATTGCTGGACAGAAAATTTCTGGACCTAGTCCAGTTTTCCTCCTTTGTTTATAACTCAAAATTTATTCCACCAAATTGGCTAATTTTTTTGTAGACAACCTCCACACACATAACCCAACATATAACACTCACATTTGTAGCCAAAATGTGCATGAAAATATCAAGGAAAAACCAGGCAGCAAGCTTTAAAAGTTTCGGTCAGCACACTTTAAAAATTTCTAACTTCTACTCTTCTTGTTATTTTCATTCCTTGCACATAACAAGTATTAGATCCAACTAAATAGGAGTTTAAAACATATCAATACTTCATAAACACACATGAATAAGGGTTAGACATTTCATCAAACACTTGGTATGCATATTAGTAAACCTAACCATTACTTGATTAACTCAAGAAACTAACCCCAAATTCAACCCTAACAAGTTGTTTTTCACCATTTCAACCTCAAGTAGATGATATAACATCATAAACCCAAATTTTAAAGATTACATACCTTACTTACAAGTTGCTTTGGTCACCAAACAAACCACCACAATAGAAGCTTTAGGCTTGGAACAACCACAAGGATTGGAGGAATGTTTCTCACTAACTCTAGATCTTTCTCTTTTGATTTTTCTCTCAAGCTTACACTAGGTTTAGAAAGCTTTAAAATGGAGTTTCTCTCCTTCTCTTGGAAGCTAAGAAGGGCACGCAATTATGGTGGAGGAATGGAGCAAATATTGGTTTAAAATTCATCTAATCTTTGGTCAAACAAAATGCATGACTAGGGTTTTGCCACTTGGCCCAATTCTTGTCCACAACTTCTCTTAATTCTTTGACTAATGATGTTTTAACCCTTCCAAAAGTACCAATACCTAGTTAACACCTCTAATATCTGATATAAAGTCTCTACCACTAATAAAAGAACACTTGGACAATTACAAGTGGTGAATTATTTACAACCTAGCTCAAGGAAATATTTTACTTCAAGTAAAATGAATTGAAATGAAATGCATGGAAATTATTATAATACATAGGAAATATATTGTAAGGGCATATATTAAATGGTCTAGATCTTATAATAAGGCATGTAAATAAGAAAATTGTGTTTTAAAATGTGGGTCAATACAAGGGATTTGTTGTAACACATTGTAAAATATAATGCTAGGGCATATAAGAGGTGGTTTAAATCTTGGTGCAAGGCATGTAGTTTGGGGAAATTGTATTGTAAAAATGAGGGTTCTCACAAGAAACAACAGGGAGCAAAGTGCAATTCTTGGAAGATTTTCATGCAAATGCTACGACATAAACTTCTGCAATTCAAACCTGCCGCAGTTTCATCTTCGAACACAAATTTCAGAATCTAACACAAACTTTGATAAAACTTTCTCAACCAAACATCCAAGCTTTAAATTAAGCAACACAACACATAACTTTGACATCCAAACAAGCAAAAACTTAGAAAGAAATCATGCAAATTCTTGAAAACTTTCATGCAAAAATGGTTCGGCAATCTGATTGTTCATTTTCCGGCAAGTATTCGAACATGATTCAAGTGTTTTTTAGACCCAAACATGCAAACTCAACACCACTCATCCAATTTCCCCTTTCCACAGCAAGATTAACTAGCAAATTAGGTGACAAAACTCACTTGATGAGCTGTTGCGGAGAAGAAAACAGCAAAGACATAAGAATGAATGCAGCAGCTTTTTACTTCTTTTTACTTCAGCTTAGATATATTTGCACGCAAGACCTCAAACAAGCTCTACTAATTTAACAACCAAACCGAAATGCCAGGCTTCAACCCATTGTTATTAACATCCCCCAAATACAATCATCTATTTCTAAAAGATCTAACTAAGGCAACTGGACATATGGCACAACAAAGCAACATGAATGTCTAGTGAAACCTCAAACTCTCGACTCTCAAAACAAAACAAACCCAAACTAATGACCCTTATTCATGAGTTCCCATCAAGAAAAATTTCAGGAAACCAACGTTGCTGAACTCATCGAAGATACCACCATCCATTCCAAATAGACCCCAAAAATGAACATAGTACAAGCAACGGAAAATGAGTTTTCATACCATAAGATGTGAAAATCCCAGATATGTTCGTGGTATCATAGCCAATCAGCGAGCAAAAACAAGAACATTAAACCAGACATAATTTCAACAACCCAAAGAAAAGGAAAAACTGCTGCAACAAGCCGAGATACTCAAGCTTGTTGCAGCGAACCCTTCAATCTGGCTCTAAGGACCCTAACAGACTCAACTCAACAAATACCATGTAATGATACAGAATTAAAGATTCAGCATCCCTCCCCTCAAAACCAAAACATCTTAACCAAACCTCACTGATGAAGACACCTAATGCTCCAACCACAACAAAATATGGATAGCCGACAAGGGGGGACTGAGTTCGTGTGATTGTTGAAAAACAACTCCATTTGAAAACAGAAATTTTAACTCCCTATGTTTGCTTATCCAAATCACATTTGAACAAAGCTAACTCTTCACTTACACATGCCAATCATTCAGAATAGAGCGAAACATGCAAAGATAGGAAATTTCTGCAATCTTATCCAAACACAAACTCACATGCATTGACAAATAAGCAACCCGTGTAAACATCACTTCCCTTTTCACAGCCAGTATCTTACTTCTAAACCACAACCTAATAACAAAGTCTAATGACAGCTCCAAACAAATCCCAAGCATTAACATACTTAATCATATAAATAAACAGCAAAAGGCAACAACTTTGGAGCTGTAAAACACAAACCAACTCAACATGACAGCAAACAGCAAACCACGGGATGATGGAAGATATATTCACAAACATCGAACAACTAGAAACTGATCGAAGCTCCTCTCACAGAAACCAAAAATGAAATCTTAATATTAAGGTATAAACACCAGGAAAAGGTAAGAGCTTTTACCAAAAGAAAGGAAAAAACTGGAAGCAGACTAAGTTGACGCCAAAACTGTGCCTTCCCAGTGCTGTTTCTTCCCTTCGGCTTCCTCCTTATCACATTTCTCTTCTTATCTTCCCTTCTACTGGCCTTGGTTTTTCTCAGTTTTCTATATTTCTTTCTGCCCAGTCACCCTCTACCCGAAGCTTTTCTTCCTTCTCTCCTCGGCCAAGAACTTACACCCCCAGATCTCTCTTGCTCTCTCTCACTCTTTTTGTCTAACCCTCAGCCGTCACTCCTTTTTCTATTTCATCCCCTTAGTAGTCACATTCACTCTCCTCTCTCTCAAACCCTCGGTTCTCTTTTGTTCCTTTTATATCAAATAGCAACCTCAAAACCCTGATCTCAAGGGCTCTCCATAAACCTTAGTTCACCGCCTCTATTTTTAGCCATTCGATTGGCTTTGTTTGTGTGTGTTTCTTGAGGTTTTGATGAAGGCCAGCTGGAATGAGGTTAAAGTGATCCAATGGTGAAGAAAAAACAATGGAAAAAATGATGGAAAAAGAATTGCAGCTGCGCTGCATTTTCTGTACTTTGCGTTTCATGTTTCTGATACGAAATGTTTGGCCTGCATGAAGTTCACGCGCGCGTGGCCTTGCTTCTTTTTTTTTTCAAAAGCTGATTTTCCTTATTTTTCTGTTTTTCTTTTCTTGCTTTCCCTTGTTTTCAATGAATCAATTAAAAAAGATTTTTTTTAATAAAATGGAAATAAAACAAAATAAATGAAAATTAAAAAATTAAAACAAAGGCCGATATTTTGGTGTCTACAGATATCTCTCAACAAAGTACTCATCAAAATACTCAAGTCATGTAATCACCCCAACAGCACACAGCACAAGGGGTGATACTCAACACAAGGCATGTATTCTCACATATTAAATCAAGAACATAGAATGGGTTTAGGTCGAGTGAGATAAAGTATACCCTCGCCTAAGTACCCATTTAACATATATAAAGCACTTTGACAATTTATTACATAAACAAACCCAATTACTCACCCAAAATAACTAGCACGAAAATCAAGACAATTTATATGGGTCCACCGACTCCGTCCGGGTCGTCACTGCTTGTGATAAAAGATTATACTCAACTATCAGTCAAACAACCATCGTAATGGAAATAAGGACTAAGATGGCCAAAACGGCAAAAACGGCAAAGAAATGCATGCGGTATGAAAACGGATTGCACGGTTTTGACCATAACTGGAGATGTGGTTATCAGATCAAGGTGTACTAGGTAGCGTTTCGAAGCTAAAACAAAGGGTTACAACTTTCATGAAGATAAGTCAACCCAATTCACAATTGATCCAGGTCGAATTTGCAGATTACAGAACCAGAATTTTCTTGTCAGATCTGGATTCAAATGGCAATAACTCAGGCTACAAAATTCTGATTTAGGCGTTATCAGATGCGTTGGAAAGATAAAATATAGAACTAAAAGTTTCATGTTTTGGCCAACCACTGATTTGATACGAATCAATGTGAAAAATGAAACCAAAGTTACAGGTTTGACAAACCCTGTTTTTTTTCTGGTTTCAATACAGCAAATCAAGAAAACACATCATAAACCAACATCTAAGCTATCATTAAGGCAATACCAAGCATCTTAAGCAAGTTTATCACCAAATCAACCCAAAGTTGAAGGAATCAAGTTGCCCCAAAAATTGGACAGCATTTCCCCTTAAATTCCTTTACTTTCCACCCTACAACCCATCACCAATCTCAACTCAAATCAACCACAATTGCACACACAATACATAAGTTATAAAACACTCCTAACTAGGGCCACAATACCCTTCAATTTGAACCACTTGATAGCTCCAAAACCAACCACAATAAAGCCCCAAATTGAAACCCTAAAGCTGAAATTTAACCACACAAGCTGGAATTTCCATAAGCAACCAAAACTAGCATATCTAAGCTTCATTTTACACATAACAAAGCTATCACTCCATGGAAATTGCTCAAGCATCAAATAAGACCAGAAATTTCACCAAAAATCTGAAATTTCCCAAATCACCACTTTCTCCATGAAATTTTCTCATAAAACTACAAAACTCACAACTTTGACAATTAATTGAGGTAAAGGGAAGTTCTAGCCAAGGTTACCTTGTTCCTCCAAGAAAGCTAGAAGCTTGGTGCTTTCCCTTCCAAAATCACTCCACCAACAACTTGAAATCTCCTTAGTGAACAACTGTTATGGAGTAGATTGCAATTTGGTTGGTTGAAACACACGATTGAAGCAAGAAATTGAAGATACAAGATGAAGTCTTCTCTCTTTTCTTCTCTCAAAGTTTCGGCCAAGAGGGGATGAAAAGTGAGGAAAGCTTGGTCAAAATTGGCTTTAGGGAAGTTAAGAAACCTTTGGTCAAGTCCAACTTCTAATCGGGTCGCGACACTTGGCACCTTTAATGTTTAATCTCATCCTCTAGTCTTCCAATGGTTACTCTATCTAGCTAACCTCCAATTATCTCCTAGCATCTTGTAAAATAATCCCGTTATACAAAACTTAACCTAATCATCAAAACTTATCGCACTTAACGCACTAGCGGGTCCCACGTCCAATATACACTACTAATGTCACATGAATTAACTTATACCAGAAAATGTCTTGAGAACTTAATTCCCTTATAAAAATAGCTTGAAAATTAATATAATAAAGGAAAGTATAGAAAATGTAGGCATGGAATAAAAAATAATGGCTAGAAAACAAGAAAATTTTTGGGTTCTCACATTTATTCTTAAAATAGTCATTTTTATAATTATTTACCCTAGAATTAGTTAATTATATTATCGTTGCATGAATTGCTTTTAAATTTCGCTTAATCATGCGCGAGCCGGAAGTTCGAGCATTTCACGTTGGAACGACTAAGTGGGGATTTGATAAATTTATATTAGACTATTAAGAATGAGTAATTACAATGTTAAAGGAATTACATTGGAGAATTAGTGCACTAGTGCAACAAACAAGAGAGAAAAGTGGTGGTACAAAACACTATTCCGACACTATTCAAAGTTGACTTTGGCACACCTTTTTGCTCCTTTTTTCCTCCAACCTTCCAAGACAAGCCAAAAACTATCACACACACTCTCTCTTACCTCTCCATTTGGCCGAACACACCCAAGGAGGAAGGAGGAAGAAAACTTCACAAATCTTGCTCCAATCTTGCTCCAAATCTTCATCCAACTTCCACACCTCTTGGAAATTGTGACAGCCCCACCTGCCCCTAAGGCGAACCAAAGGGTTCGGCGGACCGCCTGCCTAACTCTCGCCAGGACTACTAAACCGAAACGCATGAAAATCCTACGAGACGTTCAAAAGAACTTCGAAAAATGAACTTTCGAAAACTAAAATAACTAAACTGAAAGATGCAATAGACCTTTGATATAACATTCCAACGAAAATTGAAAACGAAACGAAAGCACTGGGGCCACGTCATAATCCGGCCAAGATCTGGCCGGATTGTCTGCCAGATTCAAGGCAGTGAACCAAAACGAAACTTTCCATTTTTCCCCTGACAATCCGACCAAGTATCCGGCCAAGAACTGGCCGGATATACGGCCGGATTCTCTTCAAACCTTTCTCGCCAGAATTTTCCTTACTTTGTTCAAGCTCCATACTCGCCCGGCCATCTAATGAGTCCAAGACAAGTTCACCCAAAGCCATGAAACGTACCATCTCCATCAAGTACAAATAGTATACAGGGTTAAACACTTATATACATACATTGAAAACATTACAATTCAAAATGTGATACTTGATTAAAATCCAACTAAGGTTTTCGATTACAAAAGAGCTTAACTAAAGAACATTTACACTTGCTCGACCCTTTCTTCCAAAATCGTGATTTCAAAGTTTGTCCCCTGTAAGGAAAACAAAGATAACGGGAAGGGGGTGAGGTTACGCTCAATGAGGTACCAGAAGTATAAATAGTAAAGAGTCATGTAACTTCGTTTTCATCAATCATATACACACATCAGATAGAACAGGAAACAGTTACACACAGTGATTCAAATCGAAAGGATACAGGTGGCTCTCTGGAGCCAAATTCCCATTTGCTTCACCAGAGCTTAATCAAATAATAGTTGACACTCCGTCAACTTTCAAATAAAGTAACCAGTCCAGTAAGGCATCACTTTACACCAAATTCCGTCCACCAAACATACCCTTACAGGGCCCGAACACTTCAACAGAAACAGAAGTGGTAATACTCGAGTATACCGGAAATCCAGAGTCTCCAATACCCAAAGATTTTCCAGAAACAGGCTACCGTGACTCGTTATCTAATCGACCAGACCCTTGCTGACTCGACTCGAGTAACTAGCCACAGGATTTGAGCTCAGAGGTCACAGAAGGGTCGTTGGATACAAGCCTCCAAATGACGTCAGAACAGACACAGATAACAGATTCAAATTCGTATAGTAAATGATCACATAGGTAAGAGAACAAGTGTGATAAAGTACACCCTCGTCTCATTCAGAATAAACAGAGTTCATAGTCATTCATATCACAGATTTCAAGTACAAATAAACCAGTTAAACAACAAATCAGGGGAGTGGTACACTCACCAGTTCAAACAAGGAGAACTTCAAAAGTTTCCTCCCAAAGGATGCCTTTGGTCACCGACATGTCCTAGAACAACCAAGGGAAAACAATTGAGACTCGACTCCAAAACCTAGTGAATGGAATTCGCAGGTGAGACTCAGTTACGAGTCATATGCCTATCCAAATGAACCATTAATTCAAAGCAAAGATGTGACTTCAGAGTAAAAAGGTAACAGTTGGTCCTAAAGGCATGAACAACCCTAAACCCTTTCGCTCAAGTCGCGAGTACATCCAACTAGTCCTCGAGTGAAAATTTGGGCAGCACGTCCTTTGTATTTACCTATTTTCCAGCCATTTATGGCTTCATTATTTTTCTCAATTCAGCCCCAATATCACACACAAATAATCTTACCACAATAGTCTTTCACTAGGCTCAAAATCATCCAATTACAACACAAGTCTAATAATACAACCGGAAATCAATTTTGAAGACAAAAGGCTAAACGGCAGATTTGACATCTTATAGTATTTTGGTCACCACTGGAGCTACGTTTATCGGATTGGGGTACACTTTACACCATTTCAAAGCTAAGACAGAGAACTACAAGTCTTATGAAGACATCAATAGCCATTTCATTCATTTTCAAGGTCAAAAGGTGTAATTTCAGAGAAAACAGAAAACTGCCTGTGAAACAGTACATTTGGCAGTCAAGGGTATTTTTGTCATTTCACTTATTACCGTGCTCTGATTGAGCTGAAATTTGGCAGGCAGCTAGTTAAACCATTTCCTACAACTTTCATATTTTGACCTAAGCCTGATTCAGCCTCTAACATAGACATACATATAGGTCAGTAGCAGGACAGTTCAATCTTCCATTGTTGGAATTTAGGCACACAAGCTAAAATTTCCTTAGGCAAGTTAAACTAGTCTATAAAACTTCAATATTATACATAGCTAAACTATCAAAACATGGAAAACCCTCAAGCATCACATGTGATCAGAATTTTCACCATAAAACTGAAATTTACCATAAAACTACTTCAAACCATGAAATATTCTTACAAAGTTACCTATGTAGCAACTATAATCCACTAATTTACGCATATATGAAGAAAAAGGAAGTTTCTTGTCCAAAGTACCTTGTATCCTCAACAAAGATGGTAACTTAGAGCTTGTCCCTCAAAAATCACTCAACTCAATCCTTTAATCCTCCTTAGTAAACAACTTTTATGGAGTAATTTGTGATTTGGTTGGTTAAAACTCAAGATTGTAGCAAGAAATTGAGGTGCAAGATGAAGCCTTCTTTCTCTTTTCTCCTCTCTTTTGGCTGGCCAAAGATGAAGGAAAATGAGATGAACTTTGTTCAAATTTGGCTAATTAGAAAGTAAGGTGGTCTTGGGTCAAAGTCCACCCTCCAATGGTGTCTTGACACTTAGCTTCTAGAGTTTACTCTAATTAGCTTTGTCTTCCAACACTAATCTTCCTAACTAATCCCTAATTATCTCTTAACACCTTGTACAATAATATCACTTAACACAAAACTTCAACTAGTGGTCAAAATATATCGCATTTATCGTACTAGCGGGTCCCACGTCTACAATGCACTTCAAACTTAACATGAACTAACTTATACTAGGAAAAATGATTTAAAATGATACTCACTTATAAAAATCTCTAAAAATTTAATATAATAAAATTAAAGTAAGGAAAATACACACGGAAAAATAAAATAGTATAAAATAAAACAAGGAGAATTTTGCGGGTCCTCACAGAAATCAACTCTAGCTCGAAGAAAGACAACATCTTGTGGAGTTTGTTGGAGAGTTTTTGGGTGAAAATTTGATTTCATCTAGGGTTTAAAGAGGTAACCTTCATCTCCTTTAATTTTTTCAATTTCTTCAAGATTGAAGGTTAGGTTTCACGGGTTTACAACCCTAAGCAAGTAAATAGGTTAGAGGACTTGAGGAAACCATTTATCTTGCTTTAATCTCTAGGCCAGCGGTCTTGAGGAGGTTTGTAGGTAGCTGACTTGAGGCTATGTTGCTTGGTTAATGTTGTTTGTGTGATATATAGCTTGATTACAGTTAGAAAGTGGAGGAAAAGTTGGAAGAAATTGCGAAAGTGAGCTGGCTGAAACTGCTATGCTGTTATCTTGCTTGTATTTCAAACTTTTGTTGGTTATTTGGCTACTAAATTGAGTGATATATGTTGTATTATGTGTGTAGAGTGTGCCTTCCAAAAATCGTTTCATTTGGTTGCATAAAACTTGAGTTTTGGCAAGATTCAAATCTGGAAAAACGTATAGCAGGGGTTCTCGGACAGTATTTTTCGTTCGAATGTAACTCTCTGTACAAAAGTCAAAATTGAGTGCCATTTATGGCATTAAAAACTATACATTCATAGCTTTCCAATGGTATAAAAATCTCCTACTGGTTCATTTTGAGTGAACCGCAGTGAGTCGGCAAAGTTGGTTGTTCTGTTTTGATAGTTCATACTAATGAAACTGGAAGCTGCATATTTTGGCTTGATTTTGTCCCATTTGTGAAAATATTTTCAGAATGATGTCTTCTGATAAATTGTAGTATTTTGAACCTAGTTTCCAACTCCATCAACCATTCCCAATTTGGAGTTGTATAGAGTTAGATATGGCTTGATTTTGAAAATGCAACAAAGCTGGAAACTGGAAGCTTTATCCTTTCTTGCTGACCGAATGGTCAAACCTATTTTGGGAGGTTATATTTCAAAACTTTTAGTGTCATTTAACCATCAATTTCTTATTAAATGTTTTTGGAACCTTGGTTACAAAAATGGAGTGAATTGGGGTTGATTTCATTGGACAAAATCTTTGGAAAGAAAGAAAGAGTGAGTTGGCAGATTTGGTTCAAAATTTCACAAACTTTAGTCGTCTTGTTAACTGCCTTCCCACGTGAGATTTTGCATAAAATTTGATAGAGAGGTAGACCACATATGGAAGTTTAAGTGTACCAAATATGGTGTAATTTCAGTGCCTGTATGGTGTACAAACACGATTTTGTGGCCTTGAATAGCTGTATGTTGTTGGTTATCACTTGTGGTTGGATTGGAGGTTTGTTGGCTTGTGAATCCAAATTGTACTTGGATGGAAAAAGTAAGAAAATAGGAAAAATGCTGCCCAAATTTTCGCTCGAAAGATAAGCGAGTGAACTTGAAACTTGAGCGATGATCCGAGGTCGAAGTGAACTTTGATTGTCTATGGTATTCAAGTTTCTGTTAGTAGAGGTATATAAGGTGAAATTTTGCCAAAATTCGTACCCTTTAAAAGGTGAAAGTAGAGACCCTTATGACTACGATTTTCTCAATCTTTCATACCAAGTGTGAATTCAAAAGTGTTAATCGCTTCTTTATCGAAACCAAACGAGCGAGCATGAATTTTCTAGAGTTTGATAAGTGAAATGAATACTACTTCAATGAGTTTTATTTATTTGCTTTTCTTTAAGTGAAACTCTTATATATTTGAACCCTAATTGCTTTCAAACTGTCCAATGATATTTTATCGCAGATTTGGACTCCAACCAAGGAGTTGCCCTTGGACGTGGTTTTAAAACTTAATAAATTGTTGGTAAGTATTTCCAAGTGCATGATTGAACTTGATATTTGAAAAGAAATTCCTGACTTGTTTGAACGAGTAAGGGTGTACTTTATCGCACTTGCCCTAATGCGATTTCTTACTGGTTACTGGTTATTATTGATTTGATATACATGTTTACAACTTGAATACTACCTGAGATCTTGTACTTGACTTGTAAGTGCTGAGCGGTAGCATGTTCCATATTCAATCCGAGTGGGAGGTGCCTCTCATCTCGTCTCACTTCTTTGATCCACACCTTATTGGTTAGTTAGTTGAATCGAGCCAATAAGGGCTTGGTCGAGGGGATTGGCGAACCATAGGTACTATTGTTTATTGTTTATTGTATAATCCTTTGGATTTGGTCCACTGGATTCGGTATACTCGAGTATTACTATCACTTTTATTTTGGATTTCGGGTCCGGTAGGGGGTTGATTGGTGGATGAAAATTGGTGTAAAGTAGAGATCTACGGTCATGGTTTGCTTCTTCAAACATTGACGGATTGTCAACGGGTTCGGATCAAGTAATGCAGCGGGACTTTGGCTCTTGAGAGCCATCTGTATCCTTATACATTGAAATGATTATTACTTGTAGTGTTATTGTTTCTTTTTATGAACTTTTACACTCGCTCATTTTGAGATTTCAAGTTTTACATATGGCCAACTTGCTACTTGGGTCTGCATAAAGTTTTGGAACCCGTTACACATATCAGAATAACTCCCCCTTATATATTGCATCTCTCAGCAAAATCCAAAACAATAAAATAACTCTCCA
This sequence comes from Coffea eugenioides, assembly GCF_003713205.1. Lineage (NCBI taxonomy): Eukaryota > Viridiplantae > Streptophyta > Magnoliopsida > Gentianales > Rubiaceae > Coffea > Coffea eugenioides. The sequence goes on from NC_040043.1 coordinate 25,740,262, forward strand.
ATAACTCCCCCTTACATATTGCATCCATAACCAGCATCCATTTAGTAATTTCTCTCCCTTTTTGTCATCATAAAATTAGAGAGTAATTGCTATAAAAAAACAACAGCTGCAACCATCATCAGTCAATAACATAAAAAGAGACCAAAAATAATAATGAACATCAATAAGACCAATATTTATACTGACATTTATATCAACCGAAATCCATTAATCATTAAAAAAAAATATCAAAGAAAATTCAGTTTAGAACATCAGAAACATCAAAAGAAAATTACAAAAGAACATTGAAAATGCATCCTAATATGAAGTGCAAAGACCCTAGAATACCTAAAGTGTGATCACAAAATTTCGAAAAGTCACCACATTTAAATTTCGAACCATTGTCACTTCTAATTTTAACAATATTCAAATCAAGCAGATTTTGAACTTTTGCAAATAGGAAAACGAAATTTTTGAAAGTATCATCTTTGTGAGCAAGAAAAACCACCAAAGTGTATCTATAATAATCAACAATGACTAAGCAGTATCTCTTACCACCCAAACTAGCAATTTGTGTAGAACCAAGCAAATCAAGATGTAAAAGCTCTAATGGTCTTGAGGTAGAAACACATTTTTTGGGTTTAAAAGAGATTTTGATTTGTTTTCCAAATTGACAAGCATCACAGATTTTATCTTTTTCAAACTTAATTTTCGGCAAACCTCTAACAAGATCCTTTTTGAATATTTCTTTTAATAAATCTATGTTGAAATGACAAAGCTTTCTATGCCACAACCAAGGATCTTCATTTGAAACTTTAAGACATTGAAGGTTAGAGGAATTACTATTTTCAAGAAACACAACATAGATGTCATTGAATTTTTTTCCTTTCAAAATGATGTTAAATTTTGTATCAAGAACTAAAAACTCATGCTTCTTGAATAAAACAAACAAGTTTCTATCACATAATTGACTAACACTTAGCAAGTTATAATTCAAATTGTGAACAAGAATCTCACCAATCTTACCAATATCTCCTACTCCAATTGTTTTAGTTTTCATGTCATCTCCAAATGTCACTTTGGCACTAGACTTTGGTTTGAGTTTGATGAATTGTGATGGATCACCGGTCATGTGTGTAGACACCAAAAATTTCATTTCTTTTGTATTTAATTCAATTTTAGCTTATTTTGTATTTAATCCACATTTAGCTTTATTTGTTATTTAATTCAATTTTAATTTTATTTTATTGATTAAATGATGGTTAGTATGCATTTTTTGCCTATTTTTATAAATTAGGTTCATAATTTTTATTTTTAAGAGATTTTTGCACTAAATTTCTAAAAAAAGAAAAAATTCTCACAAAAATTCAAAATTATCTTTAAACCTTTTTAGATTCATTTTTTAAGATAAATAAAATTGAGCAATGAGGAATTAACGTTTTTTTGTTTACCTAAATTGTCATTGGAAAACATAATAAATAAATAAAATAAGAAGACAAATGTAATAGGGGGTTATTAAACAGGATACGGGGCAGGACCGCTCTTGAACAGTCTCCTCACAATCAAAAACGTGAGGAGACAAATGAGCCAAGTCAGCAAGTCTTCAGTAGGGCAAAGAACGACGCCGTTTGATTTAGTTGGAATGGAAAAAAAATAGAAGAAGTAAGGAGACCGTAACGGACCGTCAGCACCGATCGTTAGCAAAGTCCCGCTCAAAATGAAAGGTTGAAAATGAAAAGACGCAATTACACTCCCTCGAAAATGGAGCAGTTGCCGAAATTCACATCTGCCAAAAAACAGGGCAAGATATGAGAGGAGAAAATAACAGAAGAAATAAAGAGAATTGGTACTGTGCGTTGAACATTGCGAAAATCTGTGGAACTTCAGCATTGTTGAAGGAAAATCACAGCAAGAAGAAGCACGAAGTGTCAACTCCAGTCGACAAAATCCCGCACAAACAAAGCGTGCAAACACAAATGTATCGTCAAACACAAAAATCTTTTGCTTTCCCTCCACACTAACTATAGCCAAATTTCAGTCACCCCAGAACACCAGAAAATGGAAGCAGAAAGAGAAAATAAGAAAGTGGCTGGAGGCAGAACAAACAAGTGGCTACAGGCAAGAAAGTGGCTGGGGCAAACTAGGGAAAGGGGAAAGTAGGGAAAAATACATTTGTGACGAAGGAGCGATCCAACATTCAGAGTTGTCGCGGTTTGAAATCTGGAAGGGCTTGGCAAAAGTGAATCAAAATTGTGAAGTGGAGCATTGGGGCATCTGGAGAAAAGAAAAAGTAGGAAACACCCAGGTAACAAAACAGCAATGTTATGACATAACTTTCGAAACTTAACAAGGTGGTGGAGTGATGTGAGTAGTTGTTATTTTTGAACAATGTCATAAATGAATAGGTTAATTGATCTTTAATGATTTTGTTGGAATAGAATGTTTATTGGTACTGAGGGGTAAAAGGTATGTAATTTGGTGGCCAACATTGGGGAGGACAGGTGCAAAAAATTTAGTGCGCCAAGTGTTTGCAAAATCGTGTGAATGGGGTGTGGAATTGGTTGGGTAATAATATAACAGGGGTACTAGTTATTGCTTTGAACTTATTGTAGATTTTGTTGGCTAGCAATGGCTGGGGGCGGATTATAGTTTGTTTGTTTGTGGTTTGTACATCCTATTGATTGTGACATACAAAGCGAAAAAAAAGTGTTACAAAGATAGTTCCCTTAAGTATGTATCAGAGTGTTGTATAAGAGACATTTGATATGAATAAATAGTGACGCAGGGTAAAATTGTTAAGCGGCGTGAATGCATATAACACTGAGATTAATAGATGCATTGTGGGCAAAAAAGTTACAAGTTGTTTTAACTAGGCATGTTGGACAGCAGGTTGGATAACTGTTACATGCAGTGATTCAGAAGTTACAGTAGCAAAACTGATGTGTAAAATTGCATGAACATATTGTGAACTTTCTAGTTATTGTTTGTTAGTTAACTCATATTTGTATAATCACAGGATAAAGAGAGGAAGAAGTCGATTGTTTGGAACTTGATAGGTAGGGCAGCAGACGACAAGCTGAACAAGATATGAAAAATGATTTACTTGTACTAAGTTTGACATACTGAGTGTGGAAAAAGGGTTACAAGTTTTGCTCCGCTAGTGTGATTGGACATGAAGTTGGATAAGTGTAACACGTAGTGACTTAGCAATTACAATATAATAACTGCTCTATAAAATACTATATTACATAATTGTTCAATTGGTACCTCACAATTGATACATAACTCATATGTGTACAGTAGGACAAGAAATAGAAGAAGAAGTCAATTGCGTAAAAAATGATAAATGAGTGAGAGTAGATTGTAAGTGGAAGATGCCCGGCAGAATAATTAACTCACTGTTAATTTTGGCAAACATAGTGTGGAACAAAATTTACAAGTTTTTGAAAGTATTGTTACTGAGATTTGAAAGTGATGTATTATAGATGTTATTACTTTGTAATGCATTCAGAATAACTTGGAAAAGCATAATAGAACTGAAGTGCAGTTGTATAACTCTTAGTTCAGATGGCAGGAAAAAGATCGAGAACTTCAAGTGGCCAAGGTGGTAGAGATGAACCAACAGGAAAGTTTGGTGGCAAAGAACCCGAGGCTTCATCTAAATCACTTAATATGTAAGTGGCTAGTGTTTGTGTCTCGCAATTTGTATAGCACTCAAAAAGTGAGGTTAGTGATAATTATGCGGCATATTGCAGTGGGAAAAAGACAGGGAAAAGAAGGAAAAAATTTACCGCAAACACAGCTAAATATGAGCAAATGGAGGCAGCAGGAACAAGTGAGGTTGCGGAACCACTTCCACCGTTGAATCCATGGATGAAGTTCAGGTCAGATTGTAGGTAATAGAAAATAGCAATCATTGTTTAACAGCACTATTAAATTTGTTTCACTGGACTTTGTGGGTAGGAAAGAGTATCAATGTAAGGTTTCGGCGAAAAGAGTGAAGGTGACAGAGGTATGCATATCCATCATAATAAAGAAAGCAATCAATCTACTATTTAGAAAGAAGTACATGAAATATAAGTGAGGACACAAGAAATAGATGAGTTTAACGTGGCTGATATTACAATGCAGTATAATAATATTGCCCGAGCAGCATACAATGAGTTGAGTAAGGAAGACATGATGAAGCGAAAAGAGGAGTACCTGAAAGAGAAAGAAGCATTTGAGAAAGAAATGGCACGTCTTGGAAAATCGACAGTGCAAAAAACATTGGCTACGGCTAAGGTAAACAGAATTTGTAAACTGTGAAGCACTTGATGAAAAGCACTACCTGGTTAATGCATATATGTACAACTTGCTTGTAGAATCAAAAGTACACCATACGCTGCTCGCCAAATCAAATGGTCACATTTGTTTCAAGGATTGATGAAAGAAAGAAGCAGCAGATTAGAGAGATCGGGTTCGGAGGGCTACTAGACATACAGTGCCATTGCATTCCAAGTGGTATAGCAACTGGCTAGTGGATAACTTTAATCCGACACTGAGTAGCTTGCATCTACATGGAGACGGTGTGCTGCCTTTAATAGGAAGAGATATAGGTTTAGTGTTGGGCATCCCAAATGAAGGGCCAGTACCAGTTGAAGATGCTGAGGCTAGCGAGGTGGGGGGATCTGGGCCAAGACATAGGACGTATAAATGGAAAGAGCTACCAAATGAGTTGGTGTCCATGAGTCCTGGGGAAGAGTTCAAACGGCTATTTGTTGCATTTGCTTGTGGAAGCCTGTTGGCTCCAAACACTAGGGCTGAACACAAAATAAAGCTTTGGAGTTGCATGCAAGAAGTTGATAAGCTAGCCACTTTGAATTGGACAGAATATGTTAGGAACGTGCTATGCAATAAGGTGTTGGAGGTGCAGAAGAAAAGTAAAAAGCAGCACCAATACGTTGGGGGATGCATTTTTGTGCTATTGGTAAGAATATTTATCCTTCGCAAGCTGCATTGAAAACGGCTTTAATGAATATGGCATGTATGGATACCACACACCACTTTGTGAGGGCAGTGTGTGCATAATAATTATATGACATGTGAATACGATAATTGGGGTATCGTGTGTCAAAATGAAACAATTAACAATAAGGCAGACAATAATTTAGTCGACCAAAATGACATTAAAATTTTTCGATGTATATATATTGCAGATTCATTATCTTGATCGAATGTCAATACTAAAACATAAAGTGTTGAGAACTATTCCAATAGCAAAGGCATGGACAGATGGTCTGATCTCGAAGAGGGATGCATTGGAGATCGATAATCTTGGCAGCTACGGAAAAGGAAAGCTGGTAAGACTGGTATTATTAACAATACATTTCGAATGAACTTGTAATAATTTGTATTCCAATTCATATACATTTCGAGAGTCGCTAATATATTTTGTCGTAGGTTGGACCATATGAATTGGTGGAGACTGAAGTTGGCTCGTCGATGACTGAACTCCCCCCTGATCTGGTTGGGGCGATGATGGACAGCGGCCATGCCGATGTATGCGTAAGTGACCTCAATATTTGGTAATGATAAATGTATGCAAACGTATTGTATACCAGTAGAGATCTAATTTGACAAAGCATGCATACATCCTATAAATATGGAATATACATGCATTCATACCATTAATATGATATGGAAAGCAGAATGCATGTTGGTTGTGAAATGTTACTCGTGTCATAACTCGTTGTAACGTGCTGGATTGTGTAAAAAAGGTCTGTAGAATTCGTTTTTGAAATGTTGCAGGTTGAGCTCTCAGAACTGTATAAAATTGCTGTTACGAGCCAACGGAGAATACTGAAACTTGCAGAAATCATTTCTTCACATCGGCGGGGAAAAGCAGCATGCGATCTGGTTGAATCATTGCACAGGGGGGAAAAAAATAAGGACCAGAAGGTGGCAATGCACCGGGATACCGATTGTGAAGAAGGATCTGAATATGAATCTGCAGAAGAAGGACATGATGGTGAAGAGAACGAGAAAGATGATGAAGAAGATGCAGGTACCAAAGATCATGATGAAAACCTTCAGGCTAGCGATGGTGAAGGAGCTGGTAGAGCAAGAGATGATGCTATGAATGTGAGTGGGCAGCATGAGGGAGAGGACCATAGAAATGGCAAAGGTACTGTGACAAATAACAATGGGCAAACGGATGAAACTCCTTGCCCATCTTCAGGCATTGTGACGCCAATGACAACAGTCACAAGTGTTAAAAGTAGACGACCAACTGAAGTAAACAATGATTTCTTGGAGATGGGCAAGGAGTTGCATGCGAACATGGAAGATCAACAACAGCAGGAGCTGCATAATAGTAACAACCGTGAATGTGGTGAAGATGATTGTCTAGAGGAACAACCGTTACATCCCAGTCAGAATGAAAATCCCGTATTTGATGCACACACTCCAAGAAGGCTACGTTCATATGGTCGAAATCGACAAGGTTGGTTCAATATGTTTGTCTATATTTCCATGGTTAATAAATGAATGTACGATATAGAACAGTTTTAGAGAGCATTTTGAGAACTTATGTACATTCAGGCTATCTTTGATATATACTCTAATTAAAAGTTACAAAGTGTTCATTGATTATTACAAATACGTTGACCTCAAGTTACATGCACAACACCCTTTTTTACAGCCTCCAGTTATAACATAATCTATGATACCCTTAATCCTTGTCTTCCATTGTCTCAGGGAAAGAGGTTGATCAAAGGTCTACTCGGGCAACGAAGAAGAGCACGATGTTAAGGTCGGCCGAGTATATCCTGTCGGCACATGTGACAGTTAGCTTGTATGAGAAAAGGGTTGTTGCCTACGCATGGGACCCAAACAAGAATCCCAAGTAAGTTTCTCACCAAGGCTTTAGTCCGATATCAGCATTTTCCATCATTTTTTAAGCTGTACAGAGTTGCTTATTCTACCAACTAATTATTGTAAGATCTTATGTATGCAATGGTAGGGACATACTGGTTCAAATGTTCCAGTTCTCCCTAACACGCGTTGATTTGAAGACACTTGGCAATGGCATGCATGTCTCGAATCGGGTTAGGAAATTTAATGTTCATGGCCATGATTAGCTTACTTTTCCAAGTTGCCTTGTGACTAATGATACAGTACCTCTATATTATTTATTTGCTAACGTTTAATTGAAATAAATCTATGGAGCATCAGGACATGGACATCTTTGCCTGCCTGCTAAATTGGGGTGGAAAAGGTGCCGCAAAGAATAAGGTGGAACGTTACACTGTTGAACCCATAGCAGTTGTGAGTTTTTAAATTACACTTACCATGTATCGGCCAATTTATTTTTTAACCCAAGATTTGAAGTTTGCTAAGACTTGAACGTAAATGGATCAGTGATGGAACTGAAATCCCCAAACCTCTGTCACGTTGATGCTAGCAGGAAGGCATTCTGAAAACGCCAAATTTTGAATCACTTTCAAATATCAGCCTATCTGCCAAACTGACGAAGTTGTTCAAGATACGGAGTCGTGAAGCAGGAGCAGATCCAGCCAACTGTCATTTGGTATGTTGTTACTATTGGTGGAGATGCTTTTTACTTAAATTTACAAAATAAGTTCTAAATTAATAATATACTTTTGTATGCCTGGGTAATAAATTGCACTTGTGTTTAAGATACTGGCACCTGTTTGCAATGGGGAGCATTGGTTTGTTTACTCTTTTGATGTCTCGCATGCAGTAGTTCACCTTCTAGACCCCAATACTGATCAACCAAAAAGCAAAGATATGGATGTTCTAAATTGTCTGGTACATTGAATGAAGTTTAATAACTATTGTAAGCCTTTTTTAATCCGATATATGAGTTTGTGCTTTGTTTTATTAACTTGTGTGCTTTGCAGAAGCGTGGTTTGGCGTTGGTTATTGCGACCAAATTTGGCAAGGAAATTGACTTTGCAAGTTTTTCCTTAGAAGTTGTCGATGTGCCGCATCAATTGCGAGATAGAGTGTAAATTAATTTATGTTCTCTTATCAAGCATATTCATCACCTTGTTTCACTTTTTTTTACTTCATTTTGCACTGATGACTACCTTTATCATGTTGTCCTCAGTTACGACAGCGGTATCTTCACAATGGTATTCCTGGACCATTGGACTGGACAGTTGCCTGTGCGCATCGATAAGGTATTGCTAACTTTCTGGCATGATTGAATTGTATTATGAACAAAATGTTGTTAGACTTCACACGTTATCGTCTAACGTAATTTTCTGGTTTGACTGTGCTAGACAAATATTGGCAAGTATCGAGTACTATACACGGCTCGGTTGTGCACGTTAGAGCAGAATTCAAAATTGGCGGATATCATAGCGACCTCGCAAATTCCAAAAAAAAAAAAGTTGAAGTATTGGCCGGGGTCCTGAAATTGAGACTATTCTGTAAACAGTTATTAAGAAATGCAGATATTTTGCTTCGAAACAAAGATTTTTTTTTTTGCTAAAGTTTAGAACCCTGATGAAGGACATCTTTAATATCGGATCACTTAAACAAGTTTTTTTGGAAGGCTTAATGCAAGCCAAATTGGAATGTGTAAATGCCGATTATGATGTAATTAGCTATTTATGTTGTATATCAATTGTCTCGGTTGTGCTTTATTGTAATTTTCCAATTATCGTCTGCTATGACTTAACCGTTGTGTGACAACCGCTCATCAGGGTTGAATTGCAAGTTTAATTGGTTCACCCAAATGGATTATGATAACAAACGGCGATTGCGTAAAAAATAAATCATGGCTGTTAGAAAAAACTTTAGTTACTTTTTTTGCCAGACTACTCTTTTAATGCGAACGAGTAATTATATGATATTTGTTTCTAAATTGATCTTTTTATCATGACCACGTTACCCCAAACGTTGACGACAATTACATAATGTTGACGGACTGTTACATATTGATGGTAACTCCGCTCATGATTTGCCTTTAGATTTTCATCGCATACTCTTTTAATAGAGAAAATAGAAGTCTTTACATAAAATTTGCGTTAGATATTACTTTTGGTTCCAATTCATACCCTCTTTTTATTGACATTGGACCAAACCTCAAACTCTAATGGACATAAACAATTAGCAGTTTAAATACTAAAGAAGATCAACCACTCAAATTTATTTTACAAAAGCTACAGTAACCCCGAACCAGTAGGGGTGATAAAAACTTCGTTGTTAAGTTTCATTACAGAATAACAGCAGCAATTTTTCGTAACTGGTTAGTAACTCCACGTAACACTGTTCGAATATCTAGTACTATCGCTTTAACGCTTTATACGTAAACACTGCTACAACTTTCACTCCATGGTTGCTAGTTTATATCTGAGACAAGCCACATATTAACTGCCACCTGTGTGAACCATTCCGATCAACACAAAACCATTATTTCATCCTCTCACCCCATATTCTCTAATTATATGCCCCAAAGGAGTTTTACGTCGTTCAAATGTCTTCATCTAGCAATATTGGTGGCGGATCTAATGAGTTAAGGTACCAATATCGGTATTGTAACTGTGGGAAAAGGCTAATCTGAAGATCGTGGAGTCTGAGAAACCAACGAAGGGCTTGCTGTACTTCGTCTGTGAGGCAAAAACATGTTCTTTTTTCACCTGGGCTCATCCAATACGGAGGAATGATGAGTTTGTTCAGACTAACTATTACCCCACCTCATGTAATCGACAAGAAATAAGTAGAGAAAGCTCGTTTGACAGTCCCGCAACAGTGCTTCATCAATCAAACACCTTCTCGCATCCTGTGCAACGCATCCAGAGTGACATTCGTCAAATGAAAACCTTCTTGATGATTTCGGTTTTGATCGCCCTGCTGCTGCTAATAATAGCAGTTTTTCGCTGACCCCACGTTAGCTAGACTGGAAGACATATGAAGCGGACTTCGCTGGTTGAGTGTCGTAGATGTAAGCTCATTCGCACTGTCTGTGACTTTTGAGTGTACTGTTGAATGACATCAGATATTTTTTTTGGACCTAAGTTATTGGGAACTAATAAGTGTGAAAACCTTACATCTGAATTCACTTGTGCTACTCAATTGTTCTGTGTTAATAACATCAGCAAGCTTGCCACTATTATGTTTATTGAGCTAAACAAGATTGTATGGTTACCTTAATACACGAACTTGATATTTCATAGTGCAACAACTCACTATATTTTGATCAACACCAAAGTGCCTATCCAGTCACAAATTGTGCGTTCTTACTTACAATTTTGTTCATTCTTATTTACAACAATGAAAATTAATTAAGTGTCTGGAACAACCCTCACTACAAAGTAGTTGACAATTATTGGATGAAAAGGACGTTCCAAAGGACGGACAGAGCATTGAAAGGTTGGATCATAAACTGACCAAGGGCATAGAGTGTTACTTTGCAAAATGTTGATGTACAGGTCCTTTCAGGATAAAAGTTACAAAAAATTGTGCTAAAGCCTGTAACTGATTAGCAACAGCACGTAACATGTAGCAAGACTCTCGGTACTACAAATTTGACATTTTGTTCGTAAGGAATCTTATCTGACATGGTTCAGGCGCTGCATGTGAGTCTACAGTCTCTTCTCCCGTAATGTACTAGTTGGCATCATATGCGTTGGGGTCTGATATTTTACCATATTAGAGGGTATTGTGGACTATAAAAGGTCGAGGTTGCAGTTGTATATCCCTTACACAGACTCCAGTTTGTTCGTCCCCCTTTAATTTTCGCCTGCATTATTATTCAACTTCACACTTTCAATTTCTCTTCATATTAAAGTGGCAATGGACCCGTGTACTCCATTCATTTTTTGTTATCTTCAATCTCTTTACAACAGGGATTACAGTCTCATCAATACAGTGTTCAATTTTAAAAGAAGTTGGGGTAACAAACAATTTTCTCAAGTTTGCTTGATGTTCGAGAAGATCTCGCTAATTTAATGAGATGTTCGAGAAGGCCTCGCTACATCAATTGTTTTGGGCTTCGGAACGATCATCTCTGTATTCTTAATAGACACTTAATAAAGTGTCTAAGAAATTTAATGTGTGTGGGGGGGAGGATTTATTGTTTGTGCCGAGGGCAATGGCACAGACAAGAGAAGAGGAAAGGTTCATCGAATATTAACTAGTTGCAGTATCACTAGTTGTAATATCGAGGAATTTGTAGTTGTAATATCACTAGTTTTAACTAGAGAAGACGAAAAGCTGCCGATTACAAATTCAGTAGTTGTAATGAATTGTAACATACACATAACTGGTTGTAACGGAATATGTACATGTCGTAATGACAATTTGCTGCATTTTAAATATTAGTTACCCCACTTTCAAATTAGTTGACCCAATGAAGTATCATGTTCATCTGCCAAACAGTGTATTTAGAGCGTTACTGTGTAAGGTATTAGTGAAACTTATCGTCAATAATGTGTAACTCTGTATAGACGTGACCCCCAACATTGGAGTACAGGTCCTTAGATGATAAAAGCTGCGAAAACATGTGTTGAAGTCTGTAAACGATTAGCAACAGTACGTAACACGTGTATTCACTTTCGATACTACAAATCTGACGCTTTGTACGTAACGAAACTTATCTGACATGGTTCAGGCACTACATGTGAGTCTACAGTCTCTTCTCCCGTGATGTACTAGTTGGCCTCATATGCGTTCGGGAAGATCTCATTATTTTAATGAGATGTTCGAGAAGGCCTCGCTACGCAATGAACCCGTGTTCGAAACGATCATCGTAACTATTCTCAAAAGACACTTAATAAAGTGTCTAAGAAATTTAATGTGTCAGTGGGAGGAATTATCATTTCTGCCAAGGGCAATAGCACAAACAAGAGGAGAGAAAAGGTTCATCGAATATTAACTAGTTGTATTATCACTAGTTGTAACATTGAGGAATATGTAGTTGGAATATTATACAGTTTTAAATAGAGCAGACGAAAAGCTGCTGACTGCAAATTCATTAGTTATAATGAATTGTAACATACACCTAATTGGTTATAACGCAATCCGTACATAGTGAAATGTACAGGTCACTGATGTGTAATTCTTTATCCACGTGACCCTTAATATTGGTGTACAGGTCATTTCATGACAAAAGCTGCATAATTTGTTTTATTGTCTGAACAGATTTGACACAGTTCAATGGTATGCATCGAACTCTACAACCTCCACTGCCATGACAAAATTGTTTGGCCTGGAATGCGTTGTCCAGTGATATTTTAGCACATTGTGAGGGTCCTGCGGACTATAAAAAGGCGCGGTTGCAGTAGTATATCCCTCAACAACAAAAATTTTTCTGTCCACCTTCCATTACTGCACAAACATTTTTCATTTTAAATAACTTCACACTTCCCATTTCATTCTACTGAAGGGTGGCAATGAACCCGTGCCTGAAATTTATTATTAGTATTCTTCAACCCTCCTCTAACTTCAATTGCAGTGTCATCAATAGAGGAGGGTTCACACAGAAATCAAGTTCTTAGGTGCCATATAGCAGCCAGTAGGTTGCATGATGTTCGAGAAGGTCTCGCTAATTTAATGAGATGTTCGAGAAGGCCTCGCTACATCAATTGTTTTGGGGTTCGAATCGACCATCTCTATGTTCTCATTAGACACTTACTAAAGTGTCTAAGAAATTTTATGTGTTGGGGGAGGACTTATTGTTTGTGCCAAGCGCAATTGTACAAACAAGAGAAGAGGAAAGGTTCATCAGATATTAACTAGTTGTAGTACCACTAGTTGTAATATCACTAGTTTTAACTAGATAAGACAAAAAACTGCCAATGGCAAATTCATTAGTTGTAATGAATTGTAACATATACATAACTAGTTGTAACTCAACATGTACATGGCGTAATCAAAATTTGTTGTATTTTAAATATTAGTTACCCTACTCTCAAATTACTTATCCCAACGAAGTATCATGTTCTTCTGCGAAACTGTTACTTATTATGTGGTCATGTGGAACCAAGTCGAGCCGCCAATTGTAACTTCATTTCTGTACTGAAGGAGTAATACCTATTTGAAGTGCCTGTAATACTATCTGTAATACTCATCGTTAATACAATTGTAAACAAATTATCTAAGTTTTAACATACAGGCAAATGACAAGGTGCCTGTACAAGTACATCAATAAGCGGTAACAGCTTATTAACTTCTTATAACGTACATATGCTGGTTGTAACTTCTTGTTACACTTGAAAAGTAAGGTGACTGATGTATAACTGGGTATTCACCTGACCCAATTGTTGTTGGAGTACAGGTCATGACCCAATCGAATTGAACCATTATTTCATCCACACACTATACATTTGACCAAACGTTGAGTCTATTCTCTCGTTAATAGGTGGTTGCCATGCTTTCATCTACTCACCCAGGAGTACTATCCCGTGGAGAACAGCATGAAATGACACAGCAAGCAGTTGGTCAAGTTGCCAGAAGAAACCATTTACAATGCATGGTCTGAAACAGGTGCTCCGTTAAAAATTTCTACCTCTTTTTTTCTCCCACCTAATTCTTTATCAGTAGATCCTTCCTTTCATCCAACCAAAAAGTAGTAGGTATTTGCATAGTCATGCAATCCACAAACGATGGATCTCATACAAACTCACCATCAAATATTCGGCAAAAAAGACAGAAAGTAGCGTTGGGTCCAACAAATGCCATAAGCAAGTACGAAACACTAGACGGGAGGTTTTATATGGTATCAAACGCGAGTTCAGGAACGCTCCACTTAATACTAACAACTCTCTGGGACTAGCTGGCCACATTTTTAAAAATACCGTCAATGATCATCTACCGTCTGGCTATTTCGTTATGGACCATGAACCCATATGGGAGCCTGTTCGTGAGCGAAGAATGGAATTTGAGGTATTTTGTCGCTGGCATGGCCTCCGCGTCCCGAGAACAAGGTCAGTGGATCTTTTTATAGGACCACAAGCCAATGATGCAAGCGTATTACATAGACTATAGCAAGAAGTTATGCAGATGGAGCGTAGGCTTCACAAGTTGCACGAGATCCAGGCCGCAAAAAGACATGATATTGGAAAACAATTTGATGTTCAGCACATTTTAGCAGATCACATTTTAGCAGATCTCATTTCTTTTTACTTTTAGTGGTTGTCACACCACTCCACCCGTTAGGATTAGGATCGATCCACTTGGACATGTGGCCGTGACACGATGGGCACGTAGCAATGTCTGAGGGATCACTCGAACCACCGACACTTAGGCCTTGGGATTGATGACCCTTCGCCTTCGATCTGAAGGTTTGAGAGCTTGAAAACCTTATCGAATCTAGATGCATTAGTGAGCCCAACCTCATGCATTCATATTAGAAATCGCCTAGGGTAGAGTCGACCGTACCCAACTAGGAACACAAGGCATGAAGGGAGGGATTCCACCCCTCTTTCCTTATTTTTCTTTATTTATCATCTAATTGCCCAACGTGTTATGTGTTATGTGTGGAACTAACATTTCCTTATTTTCTCATATTTTACATTCACAAACGTTAGGAAATAAGAAATCAGGTATGATACTCTTTTAGAACCTGCCCTCTTAGATAAGTTATTGCACGTTTAAAATTTCTATGTATTGCATTCAAAGGTTAATAATTGCACATCATTTTAGGCCCACCCTGGCATACGAGGGTCCCTTTAGGTCATGTTTTCAAATTTAATTGCTTTGATAAATTGACATCATGCATACTGTGACAGCACCACCTCCCCCTAAGGCGAACCAAAGGGCTCGGCGGACCGCCTGCCCAGCTCTCGCCGGGACTCACTACAGTCCTCAATTAAAATACATCACTCACATCCAATAACATAGGGTACAACCTCAAGAATAAATGAAATAACATTTTTCAAACTTAGAACGAGATAAGATACATTACAAATCTCAAGTAAGGGTATCATTCCCCGAATAAGACAAAAGTCCTCAGTTCTCAAATAATTACATCAAATACTTATCAAGTGAATCGAATTCAAATTATATATGAGATATCCCTTCAGGCACTAATAACTCAATACAAGCGCTTTCTTTGGCCTCGAGCCCTGTGGGGAAAAATTATTTTTGGGGGTCACTAATTAAGCCTCAGAACTTCCACTTCCAAACCTGTTAAGGAAAACAAATTGGGGTGAGCTAACGCTCAGTGAGGCCAAGGGAAAAACATGCAAGCATGCTAGCAAAGACACAATATAAAGCAATAACTCGAGTAACAAGTAACTGCGAAACGTTAAGCAACTAGGGAATTTAATCACAATAAAAGGATACGGGAGCTCTCAGGAGCTAATCCACGCGCGATCCAAGCTCAGGTAGTTGACCCTCCGTCAACTTTCACAGTTATCCATGTAGAACTCCACTTACTACCTCCAGCCACCATGACACCCTCTTGGATCCGTAACCAAACAAGCATGTAGGTGGTATCACTTAACAAGTATACCTAGCAAGACCCCTTATTTGGATCAAGCTATAACACTTCCCAAGGTTCACCAAGTTTCTCGACCAAGCCCTTGCCGGCTCGAGTTACAAGGCTAGCCAATGGGTTGGGGCGTCCCCCCCATTCACTTTTAGGTCGATGAGACGAAGCTCTAATCGACAAGATTTGGTCATAGCATTGAGACGGGATGAGCGGTACCTCCTACCCTAAAAGGGCATGATACATTCTGCCGCTCAATGCTCACGAAAAACACTTTCATTTGCATTCACATGTAACACGCATCACTTATCAAGCAAGCAATTTCATGAAAGAGAGGACAAGGGCGATAAAGTACGCCCTAGCCTCATTAACTAGCAAGTACAAGAATCATTTCATTTAAACACTTCACATGCACTTGATACTCACCAAGTATCAAAAGTCAAAGTTTGAGAAATTAGCTCTAAGACGCTTCGCCGGGAGTTCCCTCGAAGTCCTCTTGAGATCCTGAAAGTATGCAATAATGCATTGTATCTCAAATTCCAGGCCATACAGTATTCGTGTAAAGAAAAGAAATAGTCAATTTTGACTCCACAATTCAAGTTTCCAAAGTATTTCAGTTCATAAGGAACCGACTTTCAAATGAAGTCTCAAGTGATAGGTGAACTCATGAAAATAGGTTTGAAATGCTCTAAGAGTTGTAAAAATGTAACCTAGGCCCTTAAAAGCATAGTTCTTAAACCCGGCCCGGCCCGGCGGTCGAACCGGTCAAACCGGTGGACCGGTCATTGGACCGGGCCGGGTTTGGAATCACATCGTTTGTGCAAAGAGACCGTTGACTTAGTCAACGACCCGGCGGTCGAACCAGGTTAAACCGGAAACCCGGCCGGTTTTGGCCGGTTTTGTCACTAACCGAATTTTGTGGAAAAATTATATTGCTATTGTTGGAACTCGAACTTCGGACCTCTGCCCCAACACTACCGCCTGCTTACCACCAAACTACTTCCATATATGTTGACATAGTAGCTTTATTATGATATATAAATGTTTTTTCAATTCTATCTTTTTTTCTCTAAAACAAATTTATTTGGAATCTTTTAATAAAAATTTATTACCCTCCAAACTCTATAAGTTATAAAATGGATTCCAAAAATAACATATTACATAATTCATTTAAAGACAAATATTATTTTTAATAAATTTTTACACTTAAAATTCATAAATAAGCTAGATAATTACACTAAATATAGATAAAATTTTACACTTGAAGTTTGGTATATTAATAAATAACTTTATATTTGATTGATTCTTATATGAATTAATTATTTTATAACAAATTAAATTAAATGAGCTTTTGTTATGGCATTATTTATTACAATTTATATCATATATCTTATATAAATAATTATGAAATATAATATTTAAATATATGTAGTGACCCACCGGTTCAACCACTCACCCACCGGTTAAACCAGTAACCCGTTGACCCACCTCTTTCGCCGGGTTCCTTTCCGGGTTGGGTTTAATAACTATGCTTAAAAGAACATTTAGGTCCAAATTGGAAATTTTCACTTTTCGAGTCATTCGTGGAAAAAATCAGTCCGGAAGTTCGGAAAGTCTAAAATAGAAAATTTTACACCGTCAAAAACTTCATTCGAAGCATAACAACTTTGTAGAAGGTCACTTTCCAAGAATCAAATCAGAAACAAGTCAATTTCTCCAAGAAAGTTTACTATTCATTGAAGATAGGTCAAAACAGTCCAAGTTTTTCCAATAATTTTGGAATTTCACTAAAAATCATAGAATCAAAACCAGCCTTTGAAATTTGATATGCATGTAAAGTTCCAATCCAGGTTTCAAATGAAAAAAATGGAACTCGATTCCGATGTTCCTAGCTCAAGAAATAAAAAGTTGAAGTTCGCTAAAATTCTTGGACTGTTGGCCTATTTTCCAGATTTAATGCACTTCGCTAATAAGGCCGTATCTCACTCGATTCTCAGTGAAATTGAAAACGGTTGGTGGTGTTAGAAACTAGGTTCACAAGGATATATTTATGCAGAAGAAATCATTTCCAAAATCCAGACATAAGCGGTTCAAAATCAAGCAACAAAATGGATTTTCTGGACAGTCTCGGATGAACAGTAATAAACAGGCAGCCAACTTTCAAAACTCGCCACGAATCGCTCGGGACGAACTAGAAAATGAGCTTGGTACCATTTTAAAGCTCTAAGAGTCTACTTTCAAATTCCATAAACGGCACTCAATTTCGATCAACGAGTAAAATGTTATAGCTACACAAATGTTGCTGGTCAGAAAATTCTGGAGCTTGTTCCAGTTTTGCTTCTTTACTTGTAACTCAAAATTTAACCAACCATTTGGGTTGATTTTTGGTAGACAACCACAATACACATAGCACAACATATCTACACCAATTTGGAAGCTCAATTAGCACCAGAAAATTTTCGAAATTACAGGGCAGCAGCAAACAAGAAAGTCGGCAGCAAGTCAGAAATTTCAGACAGTACCTTCTCCAAATTTCTAACTTTCTTCCAACTTCATTCCATCAATCATTCTATATACATGTAACATAGCACAATATCAGCAACCACAACATGCTAATTCATCACATCAGTCACCAATAAACATCCTCAAACCCTCGAGCATGTCATGGAATTGCAAGAACATAATTACTCAACCAATCAACCCAAATTCTACCATAGGTTGCAAACCCATGCTACCTTTGCTCCATTTGAGCTATAATTTTGCAAGATTGAAGTGTGGGTGAGTGAGTTACCTCAAGAACTTAGTTGGACAGCTTTAGGGCAGAAATCTTGACCGAAATTCCTCCAAGAAAACCGATGAACAGCCCCCTCTTCCAAGCTAGGATCAAAGCCCTCTAATGGATGATGAAATTTGGAAGTGGATTGAAGCAAGTTTGTGAAGATTTTGGCTAGATTTTTTTCTTCCCATCTTCGGCCAACTAGAGAGTGATGAGAGGAGAGAGAGTGAAATCAGGTATTGTAATGAAAGTGGAGAGAATTGGTGACTTAATGGTTAAGTCTAAGTGTCAACTCATGCTAGGTCCGTTTAGGGTCTTTGCGTGTCCAATTTTCGCGCTCGTTTGCAACTTTTGTGCACTAAACCTCTGAGGTAATTTCCCTAGTACATTAATAGTACATTACTAGTAGTCTAATATCATGTTCTTAAAATCTCCAATTAATCAAATTAATGTGCCTGTCGGGGCCTTTTCGGCACGCGCCCGTATAAAGGTCAAACTTAAGGGTTTTCTCATTTGAACTTGGAAATTCAACTTATTCGATTCTAAAACTCTAAAATATGATAATCCAAGTATATATATATATATAACAATAAAAATCACGATAAGCAATTCATCTTGAATAAATTTGGGCATTAAAATAATATGCGCGTAAAGAACCAATCGGAAAAATTTATTTTCGAGAAATTCATGTACTTTAGTATATTTTATTTTTATTTTATTTTTTTTTTGGGTAACTCGAGTACGAAATATTTTTTAAAATGACCAATTTAACAATATTTTGAAATAATAAAATTATGGGTCCTCACACATACACCTTAGAGGGAATGCCACGTTAGAAATAAGCCACCTTGTGTCTCGGATATGTAATCCAGTGAGACTTGCACGTCTATATTTCTTATACCATCCAAAGGGGCAGTGCACAAGGTAAGGTAGGATCCGATTCGTTCCGCGATGATGACCTTGAGATAATGGAACAGTTTTGCACATTAGAATATGAGCATCTAACAATCATCTTTTGGCCATTTTATCAGAATTGGTAAAAATCCCTTGCATAAAGGACATTAAATTGAAGAAATTCACAAATAATTTCTCATTGTTGAGACGATAAATATATTGAGGCCAAATCTTGATTTTAGAAGGCTCATAAACTAAATGCTTTGCAACAAAATTTGCAAGTTTTGAAACTACCAATGGGCAGACAATTCAATCGATTTTTGAATAAACCATCAATTTCATTCAATCCATTTGAGCTGATTACTCATCAATTTCATCCAATCCATTTTATCAATTCATTCATTTTTTAAAATCATCTAGTCAATTTTTGAATAAATCATCACTCTATCTGATTCATTTGATCGATTTATTTCATTCAATTCATTTGACCAATTTATTCATTTTTAGGGCAATCCATTCAATTTTGAATAAATCATCAATTTGACCAATTTACCCATTTTTCAGGCGATCCAATCAATTTTTGAATAAACCATCAATTTCATCCGATCCATTTGACAACTTAAGGTTTTGATGTCAAATTTGGAGCTGGGAAGACTAGTTGTTTTTGAGAAAATCACCCATTGCGTTTATTCCATTTGATAGATTAGAGTTTTCGATCCATGTTGAGAAATTGCAATCTCTCCAATAGCAAGTTCGTCAAAGTTAAATCAATTTGTACGAATTCCTGTACCAAAACCATTCATTCATTCAGATTTGTCCACATTCTGTTAGAGGTCTCCCGCTGTTCAATTGGCCCAAAATTTTGAAATTGCCTTCCAATCAAATGTCAATAAGTTGATCGGGTCCATCAGGTATTGTATGGTGCCTACTCTAGAGGATTACATTTTCATTCTAGGCCTATCCTTGGTATAAAAAGGGCTCCCCCCAATAGGACATGCATCCGAATTACTTTAATTTTTACTAACTCCCCTCTTTTTCTTTTTCTTTCTTTTTTGACAGCAGTTAATTGAGAGGGGAATCTAAATAGGGTTTTTCTTCAATTTTCAGGTAATTGTAAGCATAACTATACAAAGAAACCCCATCATTACACGATCACGTAGCTGAGTTTTGAAAAATACTGTAAACATGAGTACACATCCTAAATCATCCGATAAATCTACAACGGCACCTCCAGCAGACACTGCAAATTTGGGAGTTCAATTGAGCTCAGGTTGGCTGATAGGCATGGGATCATGTTGAACACTACCACTGCTAGCAAGTGAAGAAATAGAACACCAACCACCTCCTCTGTCCCATACCCAAGTTACCTTTGCATCATCCTTTGCAAACATACCCGAAGAGACTTTCACCTACCCCACTTCCAGTTTTCCATACACTTACCCCCATAACATCCAAGTCAACCCGGCCAACATCCGAGCACCTCAGAATTACCCAAACTCTCAAGTACCTCATCACACCACCATTGAGCCATTCATGTTGGATGCTGCTATGCAAGGGAAGGTGGAAACGGGTGAATCTTCCGCTCCAATAGACAAAAATCTATTGAAAAGATTGGATAAATTTGAGGAATTCATGAGAAAAAGCCAAAGATTGAGCAAGTCTGGAGGCTTGGATTATGATGAGTTGTGTTTTTTCCCAGACATGCAATGGCCTTTGGATTTTAAAACACCCAAATTTAGTAAGTATGATGGAACTGGTAACCCCAAGATGCATTTAAGACTATTTGCAAATAAGTTGGAAAAGCCAGTAGATGATGAAAATTTGCCAATACGTTTATTTCCCGAGAGCTTGGAAGGTGATGCCCTGGATTGGTACTCCAATTTAAAGCCTGAAGAAATGAGGACATGGGTGGATTTGTCAACCGCTTTTGTAAGACAATATGAGTACAATTGCGAGTTTGCTCCAACGAGGACCACACATGAGAGGACCAAGAGGAAACCATTGGAGGATCATAAGATGTATGCCAAATGTTAGAGGAAACTAGCCGCTAAAGTGGAACCCAGATGTCTGAAGACAAAATTGTTCGAACATTTATCAAGGCTCATGACCCGCCTTATTTTGAGGAAATTTTTCGAATGACTAGATGCTCAATTGCAGCTATTGTAAACAAGTTAGAAGAATTTGACGAATTCGTCAAAGCAGGAAAGATAGTCAATTTTTCGACCTTGAAAATGCAACTGGAAGCTTTGCAAGGTCAAAGTGGTAATGGCAAGAAACCTCAGTTCAAGAAGAAGGTAGGAAAGAATGCTTTCATTTGGGATCAGGTGTGACAGCCCCACCTCCCCCTAAGACGAACCAAAGGGTTCAGCGGACCGCCTGCCTAGCTCTCGCCGGGACTCAGTCGTTCACTATAGTCCTCAAATAAATTACAATATAAGTCTCAAATATACATCAAATGTTCCAACATTTATATATCAAAAGCGAAGCGGAAACTAATCACTTGCACTATCAACTAAAACCTCAAGAAATCAAAGCAATACAATTTTCCCGAATAAGACAAAGGTCCCTAGTTCTCACATAATTACAAGTACAAGTAATAGATTCCAGTTTGTTCAGTACAGGCAAGAGAACGAGTGTGATAAAGTACACCCTCGTCTCATACAAGATAAACAGTCAGGAAAGACATTCAACTAGCAATTTGCAAGTACAGGAAACCAGTTTAGCAATACTTCAGGGGAGTGGTACACTCACCTGATCAAACAAGGATAATTTCAAAAGTTTTCTTCCCAAGTGTGGCTTTACTAGCCGGCACCTCCTAGAACAATCAAGGCAAACACTTAAGACTGGACTCCAAAACCTAATAAGTGGAATTCGCAAGTAAAACTCGATTACAAGTCAGGTGCCTATCCAAATGAACCATTAATGTAAAGCGAAGAGGTGACTTTGGAGTGAAAAGATAACGATTAGTCCTAAAGGCATGAACAACCTCAAAACCCTACCTACAATGACTGACCAGCTTCAAATTTGAAGTAGAAAATGAAAGTAAGATCGATACTAGGAAAACAGGATTTTCCAGTTTCGCGCAACCCTATATGAAAAATCATATCTCAAGTTTTGTAAGTCCAAAATTAATAAAAGTTATACCGTTGGAAAATACATTCAAAGGGCTATAACTTTCCAGAAAACACCCTCATAAGATTTCTCCTTAGGGGGAGGTGGGGCTGTCACATCAGGGCCCCCTGACTAAACCCAGATTTCAGAACCGATCCACCTACTCATTCCCCCACCCCTATTACCCAAACTCCCGTTCTGTCTAACACACTACTGTCAACCATCCTCGTCCCCGACCTAACTACAAGAACATCCTTGCACCACCTTTCCAAATTTCTCAACCAAGTTTGCAAACTTGATATCGACCCTCATTTAATCCAAGACCTGTTCTGCCGAACAACCAAACCTATAATCATTTTCAAACCAATAAAACTTAAAATCAAATCCAATACCGTACCTTTACCAACTTGGGCCGACCCATTGACCAATTATACGAGCAACTTAAGGCTGCTGGTAAAATTGGCATGGTGCATCCTCAAACCTACCCTAAGGGCCTTCCTACTGGTTATGATCCTCAAACCATTTGTGCATATCACTCTGGAAATCCTGTCCACTCTACCGGCCATTATCGGGCACTAAAGCGTAAGATCCAAGACATGATTGACGCTGGGGACATAATTTTAAGGAAAAAAGGTGAATCATGGCCGAATGTCAGCAAGAACCCTTTTCCTGAGCATAAAGATACTGAAGGGGCCATTACCACTGATGAGGAGTGTGACAGCCCCACCTCACCCTAAGGCGAACCAAAGGGTTCGGCGGACCGCCTGCCCAACTCTCGCTAGGACTACGGAGTCGATTCACACAAACCCAACATAGCACGCGCGATAGGACCCAAAGAAAATGAACAATCAAAAACTACTAAGGTGAGAACATGCCTACCAAACCATAACATCATAGTCTCAACGGAATACATTTAATAGACAAGGTTAAACACTTATACATATATTTACATTGAAGTCTTGAACAAATTAACATACAGTGCGTTCCGAGGTACTCATACTACACAAAATACAATTAGGGCTTCGTTTTCAAAAGAGTTTAACAACATGACATATATACTAGTTTGACCCTTTTCTTTCAAAACCGTGATTTTCAAGTTTGTCCTTTGTAAGGAAAACAAAGGCAACAGAAAGGGGTAAGCTTACGCTCAATGAGGTACCAAACATATAGGGGGTAAAATCATGGCCTTTCACGTTTAATCAATCAGATACATATACCAGATATAAAGGAAAGCATTTAGACACAGTGATTCAAAGGGAAAGGATACAAGTGGCTCTCAGGAGCCAGATTTCCATTTGCAGTACTTGATCCGAACCCGTTGACCCTCCGTCAACGTAAATAGAACCAACATATCCGTAGACCCCACTTTACACCAATTTTCGTCCACCAAACATACCCCTACCGGGCCCGAACTCCATTCAGGAACAGTAATGGTAATACTAGAGTATACCGGAATCAAGAGTCTCAATACCCAAAGATTCCCAAAACAGACTACCGTGGTTCGTCATCTAATCGACCAGGCCCTTGCCAGCCCGACTTGAGTAACTAGCCACAGGTGTTGAGCTTAGAGGTCACAGAAAGGTCGTTCGATACCAGCCTCCAAACGACGTTCGAACAGACTCAGATACAGTTAACAGATTATACACAGTAAATAGGCATATGGACAGACAAGAGAACGAATGTGATAAAGTACACCCTCGTCTCAAACAGAATAAATAGATAGTGCAGTCATTTAAATCGCAGATTGCAAGGGTAGAAACCAAGTTAAGCAGCAAATGAGGGGAGTGGTACACTCACCAGTTCAAGTACAGATACTTCAAAAGTTTTCACTTCAAACTGGCTTTAATCGCCAAGAAACCCTAAAATCATCAAAGTAAAACAATTGAAGGTTTCACATCCAAAATCGAGTAAACGGAATGCACAAGTGAGGGTCGACTACATGTCGTACGCCTTTCCAGGTTAAGTACTAGTACAAAAGAATAAAATATGACTTTTGAGCAAAAAGATAACAGTTGGTCCTAGGGTTACAAACAACCCCCAAAACCCTTCATTTGTACTAAGATCAACTCAATTGAAGGAATGGCGTAGCCCTAAAATTTTGGGCATCATGCCCTCTGTATTTACCTATTTTCCCAGCCACTTATGGCTTCATTATTTTCCTCAATCAATCCCAAAGTCATACGCAATATAAATTCATCACAATAGCCGTTCAATAGGCTCAAAGTCATTCAAGTACAAGATTTAGCTAGAAAAATGACCGGAAATAAGTTTTAAGCTAAGGAACCAAAAAGGCAGATTCACCGCTACTTAGCGTATCGGACATAACCTAAACTACGCTTATTGGATTGAAGTGCAAGTTATACCGTTTCGAAGCTAAGACAGAGGGATATAACTTTGATGAAGACTACTCAGTCCATTTCGCATCCTAACTAGGTCAAAGTTACACAAACAACCCTAGATTTTCCAATTCGACACTCACTGTGAATTTCAACTAGCAGTCCTGATTCATTCAATCATATCTCAGCACACACAACTCCGATTCAAGTAATTCCAAAGCCATTTGAAAGCTAAGATATAAGGATATAATTCTTAAGAAGACATCAACAACCAAATCAGTAGTATTCACAGTCAAACTAACCAATTACAGAAGCTGATTATCAGTTTCGGACAGAAACAGGGCAGCAGGGGTATTTCGGTCTTTTCATAGGATACATTGCTCCGATTGGGATGAAAGTTTGTAGGAAACTATAAAAACTCATTCTACACAACTTTCATGTTTTATACTAAGGCCAATTCAGCCTCTAACTATGAAAAACAGTACCAGACAGAATGGGGAAAAATGGAAACCCTAATCTGGAATTTTCCGTACAAAGTGGAAATTTTCCGCAATTTGCTACAATTTACGCACTATGGCTTCATTCTAGACCATTTCCAACCATCATCCATGGCTAACCAATAATAAACATATAAAAACAGAAAAATCCTCAATAAATAGGAAAATTAGACAACTCAACCATAACTTAAGAAATAACCCACAAAATGACATGCTTCACCACTAGAAACCCGTAATTGATCACTATTATCATGAGAAGGAAGATATCTAGACAACTCACCTTTGCAACTCCAAGAAGCAAGATAACTAGAGCTTGTTCATCACAAATGGCTCCACTAAAAGCCTTAAACTAGCTTATCAACTCACTTTTGTGGAGGAATTTGGAATTTAAACGGTAGGTTTGCAAGATTCAAGCAAGAAAGGATGGAAAATTGAAGAAGCTTTCTCTCTTCTTTTCTCCTCAATAATTCGGCCAAGATGCTAGAGAAATAAGATGATTTTTGGGTCAAAATTGAGGTATTTGTGAGGACCCGTAATTTTCTTAATTTCTAGGTTTTAATTTCTTTTAATTATACGTTTTTCCCACCTTTTCTTTATTCGAAAAATTGTGCAAATAAATTTTATGAGTAAATATAGCTTTTAAATGATTTTTCTAGTATCGGTTAGTTTTTGAGAAATTAAGAGCGTATATTGGACGTGGGACCCGCTAGTGCGGAAAGTTCGGTAAAATTCGGCCAACTAGATTAAGTTTTGAATACTGGAGTTAATTTACCGGGTGTTAAGAGATAAGTAGAGGTTGCAATTTGGATTGATATGAGAGAGACAAGTTAGGTAGATATTTAATAAAAGGTGACAAGTGTCACCATAAGAGTAAGTCTTGCCATTTGACCACTATTCATGCCTTTACCAAATTAATATCAAAATTGACCAAAAACTCACCATTTGTTTCTCTTCTTGGCCGACTTCTTTCAAGCACAAAGGAAAGAAAACTCTTCACAATTTTGGCCTCCAACCTTGCTCAATCTCCAACTTCAACCGGTTAAATTTGTAATTGCTCCATAAAACTCCTCCACTTAGTGATTTTGAGGTGATTGGTGAAGTTATTTGGAAAGTTAAGGTGACCACTAGCTCTCTCTCTCTTGTTTTAAAGGTAAGTTGTAAAGAACCACCCTCCTCCCTTAATTGATGCTTAAATCATGCTTAGTGATTGTATGAGATGCAAATTTATGGGTTATTTCTTGATTTGTGGTTGAAATGATGAAGTTTTATTATTTTTGGGGATTTTTCTGTTTTAATATAAGCATGATTGTGTGGCTATCTATAATGATTGGAAATAGTATATAATGACTCTAGGAGGTGGAAAAAGTGATTAATTGCAACCAATTTCTGGTTTGGAAGAAATTTCAGAAAATTAGGGTTCTTGAGGGAGCATTCTGCCCGAATTTTTAGCTCCTAGTTATAGGCCGAATTGGACTTGGCTTAAAACATGAAAGTTGTAGGGAATGACATTTTAGAGGTTCCTACAAAATTTCAGGTCAATCGGAGTAGTGTAGAATGAGATAAGTCGAAATGACTATTGCTGTTCTGGTTTGACCCGAAATTGAGAACTGCGCCTGTAATTGGTTGTTTTGCCTGGAATTGCTTCCGAATTGGTTGTTGAGGCCTTCTGATGAAATTTAACCCTGTTTCTTAGATTTCAGTTGGTTTTGGAATTTCTGGATTTGGACTTGGAGAGCCTGTGTTATGATGTTTCCGCTAGAATGCATTTTGGTGAATCTGTTTTACGTTTTGATGTAGTATCTTGCATTTTTGACCTGTTTGCACTCAAATATGGGTTGATTGACCTTCTGTGATGTTGTAGCCCTGTCTTTTAGCTTCGAAATGGTGGGTCTTTCACCCTCATCCAATAATCGTAGTGAAATTAGTGCCATTACCGGAAAATGAGGTCAAAACTGTTTTTTTCAGGGCTAAAGCTAATTCCATTTCCGGATTTTTCTGGTTTCCTCTAATGCTTATATATGCTTATGGAACCCTATTGTGATCGTGTTGGCATCGGTTTATGACTTGTAATCGAGTCTTCTTGTGCTTATTGGAATATTCTAGGGCTTGACTTTTATTTCCGGTCATTTTCCTAGCTAACTTTTGTACTTGGATAACCTTGAGCCTATTGAACGGCTGTGGTGATGAATGTATATTGAGTATGACTTTGGGAGTTGATTGAGGAAAGTAATGAAGCCGTGATGGCTGGAAAAGTAAGAAATTTAGGGGAAGTGCTGTCCAATTTTTCTAGGCCGATTGGTTCCTTTAAGTTTGAATTGGCTTGTGATAGAAATGAAGGGCTTTTGGGTTGTTGAACCTAGGTCTTCATGTTACCTTTTTGTTCCCAAAAATCATGTTTTGTACCCTTGCATTAGTAATTATTTGGCGAGGCATACGACTAGTAGTCGAGCCTCACATGTGCATTTTGTTTACTCGATTCTGGATGTGAAACCTTCAATTGGTTTACTTTGATTATTTTAGGGTTTCTTGGCGATTAAAGCCAATCCGAAGTGAAAACTTTTGAGGTATCTGTACTTGAACCGGTGAGTGTACCACTCCCCTCCATTGCTGTTTAACTTGATTTCTGCTCTGCAATCTGTTTAATTTGTTTGAGACGAGGGTGTACTTTATCGCACTCGTTCTCTTGTCTGTTCATATGCCAATTTTGGTGTCAATCTGAATCTGTATCTGTATCTGATATCTGTATATGTATTTGTATCTGTATCTGTGACCTATGAGCTCAAATCCTGTGGCTAAGTTATTCGAGTCGGGCCGGCAAGGGCCTGGACGATTAGATAACGAACCACGGTAGTCTGTTTTGGGATCTTTGGGTATTGAGACCCTTGATTCCGGTATACTCGAGTATTACCATTTCTGTTTCTGTTGAGGTGAGCGGGCCCGGTAAAGGGGTGTTTGGTGGACGAAATTTGGTGTAAAGTGGGATCTACGGACGTGTTGGTTCTATATACGTTGACGGAGAGTCAACCGGCTTGGATCAAGTACTGCGCTGGAAAGATGGCTCCTGAGAGCCACCTGTATCCTTCCTATTTGAGTTCTTGTGTTTACCTGTCTTACTTTATAGCGAGCATGTGTATCTGGTTTGTATAACGTGAAATACCTGATTTTTCTGCTACATGTTTGGTACCTCATTGGGCGTAAGCTCACCCCCTCCTCGTTATCTTTGTTTTCCTTACAGGAACCTCTTTTGGAAATCATGATTTTGAGAAGCGAGTTGAGCTAGTTAGGAAATCTTTTGTTCTTTTGTATAGCTCCTCGAGAATGAGCAAACCCTAAATGTATTTCGTTTCACTGGTTCCATTTGAATTGTAAACCTAGCGACATGTATATATGAAAGTGTTTTCTCCATGTTTAAGCTTGGCGGTCTTCAATCGTTCATTTCTTTTGGGTCCTATCTCGCGTAATATCGGATTTGTGTGATTCGACTCCATAGTCCTGGCGAGAGCTGGGCAGGCCCGCCCGCCGAACCCTCTGGCTCGCCTTAGGGGGAGGTGGGGCTGTCACATTATTAGTAAAGGTGAGAAATAGTAGTCAAAGTCTAAGCTCAACTAGGAAAGTGACACCTAGCACCTTTAGGGTTTTAAACTTATCCTTTTGTCTCTCCAAGATTAACCATTTAAGCAACCTCTAATTATCTCTTACCACCTAGTGAATTAATCCCGGTATACAAAACGTAACCTAATTTGTGACGGCCCCACCTCCCCCTGGGCGTACCCTAGGGTTTAGCGGACCGCCTGCCCAACTCTCGCCAGGACTCACTCACTCGTATCACGTGCATACAACCGTCGACAATAAATAACTTCGCAATTCAATCTTATAATTTACATTGACGCACAATCAAGATACAAAACCTCAATATACCCAAACTGGTTCAAAGTATATACAATCCAGGTACAAATCATCCTACTCAAGTGATGGCGCGAGTACAAGTCAAAAGTCAAAACAACTAGTCTACGCTAGTCTTTACATAGCTCACGCCTCGCTCGTACCCCTGTGAGGAAAACAAATGGCGTGGTATGAGCTAAAAGCCCAGTGAGGTTCCAAATAGCAAATTGACCATTATTTTTAAGTACAACTTTTCGATATAGCAAAGTAACGAGCATGAAGAGTTCATAAAAGTGAGCAATAGCACGTCAAGTAGCAATCTCAAAATGAGCGAGTGTAAAAGTTTTTCAGAATAAACAATAATCCCATAAGCAATAATCATTCCAAAGCGTAAGGATACGGATGGCTCGCAGGAGCCAACTTCCCATTTCATCATCAGGAGCTTGATCACGTAATAGTTGACACTCCGTCAACTTTCAAGTAAAAGAACCAATCCAATAGAGCACCACTTACACTACTCTCCGTCTACCATTCAAACTCCCTACTGGCCCCAAAATCCTCAAGAAACACGGGTGGTAATACTCGAGTATACCAATTAGTCGAGGAGATATCACTCCACTCGACAAACAAGAGACCCAGGGTTCGTTACCCAATCGACCAAGCCCTTGCCGGCTCGACTCGAGTAACTTGCCGCAGGGTTTCTGGAATTCCAGGAAGTGCGCACAACATGAACAAGTATATCAATTCAATTTCAACAATAAACAAGTATATATCAAATAAGGGCAAGTGCGATAAAGTACACTCTTGCCCGATCAAGCCAATCATATATCATTTAATCATATTGATCAAGTATTGGAAACAAGTGTCCAGTTCAATCAGGTATTTGGAAGCACTCACCAAAATGAAGTGCCCCTAGTAATCACGTCTGGGTTATACTCCGAGTTCGGAGTCCAAATCTGCGATAAAACGTTGTTTCAGGACTTTAAAAATCAACTAAGGTTCGAAACGTAGACGTTTCGTTCATTAAGAATCAAGACATGGAAATTCACTTGGAGAATATTCGTGAAACACTCGCTCGCTTTTCAAACTATATAACTTTATAACATTTATACTTGGAAATGCCATTTGAGTCGAAAGTACAAGGAAAACGTATTCCTAGTAGTCATAGTTGTATTTCTCAAGGGTACAAGTTCGGCCAAATCCTTACTTATATACCTCGGTAAAAGAAGACGCAAATATCCTAGATGATTCAAGTAGTAGTCACTCTTAACCCTTACTCAAGTTGCAAGTATATTTCTCTAGTCCTCGAGCGTAAATTTGGGCAGCATGCCCTTTGTGTTTACCTAATTTTCCAGCCATTTTGGCTTCATTATTTTTCTCATTCAAACCCAAGTTTATACACAACACAAATGCATTTCAATAGCCGTTCCATAGGCTCAAGACAATACAAGGACATAAATCAACTAATAACAAATGCGGAAATGAAGTTTACAAAAGACAGATTTGACTGGTTTTTGCGGAAAGAACACATCTGAGGCTACGCTTATTGGATTGGTGTACAACTTATACCATTTCAAAGCTAAGACGAAGTCCTACAACTTTCATGAAGATCACTTGGTCAAATTCCCAATTCACCAAACCAGGTTCCAACTAATCGGCTAATCAACCGTACTACATTTAAGTGGTCATATCTCAGGCTGCCAAT
This sequence comes from Coffea eugenioides, assembly GCF_003713205.1. Classification (NCBI taxonomy): domain Eukaryota; kingdom Viridiplantae; phylum Streptophyta; class Magnoliopsida; order Gentianales; family Rubiaceae; genus Coffea; species Coffea eugenioides. The sequence goes on from NC_040043.1 coordinate 25,770,884, forward strand.
GTCGTTTAAGGCGTTCTTTGAGGCGTTTAAAAGCTAAGACAGAGTACTAAAACTTTCATGTTTTGGAAAATGGCTAAATCAGCACGGATCATAGTGAATAAACACAGTCAATTGGATGAACAGTCCAAAACAGATCACTGGAAATATCCTAGGGCAGCGAGGGTATTTTGGTCTTTTCACAGGCTACTTTTCTCCAATTCAGCTGAAATTTTGTAGGAACCTATAAAATATCATTATCTAAAACTTTTATGTTTTATGATAAGCCTAATTTGGCCTCTAACATGATACAATAAAACCGGACAGAATGGGCTAAAATTTTCCAGAAATCTTGAATTTTTCGTTTTCAATGCAACCTTTCTTGATTTCTTGCTCCAATCATCACTACAACCACTTATATAAGCTTAGATACAACATATATCATCCATATAGCAAGTATAGGCAGCAAATACCTCAAACCCTAACTCACATATATCACCTTTAAATCATCATAACAACTTGTATCACTACTAATCCACCCACAACATGAATTATACAACAACTTAAACCAAAATAAAAGAACCAAAGCCATGGTTTAGCCTTATACCTCAACAAATGAAGCTTGCAAGAGTAATACTTCACCTCCTCTTGGGATTCTTGGTTCCCCTAGCTTCTCAAGCTCACAACTCACTCTTTAATCGGTTTAGAATTTTAGTTCCTCACTTAACACTCACAAACTCAAGATAAAAATGGCAGCTCTCACTTGGGTTTTTCTCTCCCTCTCTCTCGGCCAAACAGCAGAAAAAATGAAGAAGAAATGCAGCTCCAAGGTGATAAGAAGGTTGGACAATTGGTCTTGGTCAAGACCCTTAATGGTGTGACACTTGTCACCACCAATTACCAAGCAAAATTTTCTTTTTCTTTCTTGCATTTTTAGCCCTAAAATTCGGTCAAAGCTAGCTGGAAAATAAGGAGATATTTTGCTCAAATATTAATGAGCTTGTATGGTAAGAAAGTGGTGATCAAGTGGTGTGTTCAATCGGTAGTGCACGGTACACGTCGGTTCGCACCGTTTTTCCTTAAATCACACGTACTAGGTTTTTTTCTTCCTATTCACTAACTTTATATCATTGCTTCTAATCACATATTATTTCTCACCCAAAAGTCACTCTTAAGCACCAAATTTGATCCTCGCTCCGTACCGGATAATCACACTACGGAAAAACGTGAAAACCCTAACTTGCTCCAACTTGAAAACAAAAAGTGAAAACCTTTACTTTCATGTTCATTTGCACTTATTGTGAGGTGATTGGGTGGTAGGGCTATTATAAAATCATAATTTCCAATTAAAAGGGCATTTTTGAGAAAACGTGAGGGGTTTTACAATTCCAGTGATTAAAATTAGGGTTTCGGTTGAAATATGAGAAATTTGAGAAAATGTTCAGTCACAAATGAAACTAGGGTTTTGATTAGACTTTATTTCTAGAATTTAGGGTTTCTAGTCTTTAAAACAAAACAATATCTTAAAATAAAAATAAACTAAAGGAAGCATAATATTTTTTTTCTTTTGAAACTAAACAACAATAGTATCCTAAAAGTTGGGGTATCACAATCTCCCCTCCTTAAAAGAATTTCGTCCTCGAAATTCATCCATGCACTCCTAAATAACGTAGGGTATTTTCTTGTATATCCATTTCTAGCTCTCAGGTTTCACTGTAGCCAAAATTTAGCTTAACAATAGAAATCACGAATCGTACCTTCTACTATCTCCGATGATTCAGGTAATGCCTGTTGACCCAAGGCGTACACTCTAGCTGGCACTCTTGGCTTACTCCCTCCTACATTTGCTTGTTCAGGGTTTAGGTGTGATCTACGGGGACAAGTTGCAAGCTGGTGCTCGGTGCTACCACACCATAAACATTTTCCTGCCTTTCGCCAACAATCATTCTCCGTATGATTGGCCTTCCCACAGTACTCACAAGATACTCGAGTTTGACCTCCTTGTGAGGCACCTCTTGCTTGCTCCTGGCCACGCGAGACTCCTCCTGGAGTAATTTCATTAGGTATCCCTGAAATTTTCTCACCACCATCTCCTCGACCCATCTTAGAGGGTGGCATGTCTAAATCACCTTGTCCTTGCCTTTGACTTCCACCAGGCGCACCTTTCCTTTTTGCATGAAAAGCTCTCACTTGTGCCCTAGCAATTTCTATTCATTGGGCTTTCTCCAAGACCTCTGTAAATGTATTAATCTGGGCCGCCGCTAAGGCCTCTTGTATCTCCACATTGAGCCCTTGCACAAACCTCCAGACCCTTCTTTGCTCCGTAGCTATCAGTCCAGGAGCAAATTTAGACAACTTCGTAAATTGGGTTTCATACTCAGCTATACTCAAAGTTCCCTGCCGAAGCTTAATAAAATCATCTTCTCTTTTCTCCTGGACAATAGGTGGGAGGTATTTTTCGTTATACTCTCGCACGAAATTCACCCACATCCATGCGGTCCCCTCTCTCTCCCACTTAGCCCTCACTACATCCCACCAAGCCCTGGCCGGACCTTCAAATTGAAAAATGGCAAAGTGCACTTGTCTATCCTCCGCATAGTTCAAAGCGGCAAAGATATTGATCATGGCCTCTACCCATCTCTCGGCTCCCTCCGGGTCTGGTCCACCAAAGAACTTAGGTGGAGAGAACTTCTGGCATCTCTCAAGAGCCCTATCTTGCCCCATATTGGGGTCCTTAGGTTGATTTACAGGGGCTTGACCCTGTTGTTCCACTAAACGGGCCAGAATATTAGTCATTTGTTGGATTACAGTTGCCACTTGATCTCCCCCTACAGCCTGGGGTCCAGGTTGTGGATCAATCGTTGCCTTTCTCTCCTCTCTCGGTTCTTGCACCGGTTCCTGTGCTTGTCTACCCTCACGGCCACGACTAGGACCGCGTCCTCGGTTAGTTCCCCTGGCTTGACTTCTTCTACCCTCCATGTTTTGGGTTTAACCAACTATAAACATGTAAACAAGGTAAGGTATGGCTCATGTAGCACATTTCAAAAGGATAAACAGAGGCAATAAAACGCTTTCGCGCCCCATTTTTGAAAAGAAAAATAATGAGTTTAGAAAAAATGGATTTTTGATTTTTTGGAACAATGAGTTTTGTTTTTAGAAAATGAATAAAGGAAAAGGGCCAAAATGGGGTTTGTAATGCGACGATTTGGGCCAAAATTATAGTTTAAAAGGGTTTTGAATAAAAATTGGAGTCTCCACTTGGTATTGAGTTAAGGTGTACCAAGTCACCTAAAAAATAATTTTTTGAGTAAAATTATAGAAAACCCTTTTAAACGACTCCTAAGTCTACAAAAATCAGAGAAAGTGTTCGGGAGTCACATTTGATGAGAGGGAAGGCAAGGACGAGGTCCAAGGCACCCTCTCAACCTAGCCAAGGCTAGTTGCGCGATTTAGTCAAATATTTTCTTATTTTAACCTAAAGATTTACCACATTTGGATGTACTATATGAATGCAAACCCTAGACCTAGGGGGACATCGGGGCAAAATTTCTCTTCAAAAGATCGAATGGTGCCAATCACATTAATTGTGATGCCCAACGTGGACTCTTCGAAGAAGTCACGAATAATGCAGAAGTATGAGACTCTAAGAAAAGAAATAAAATAATTATACAAATATACATGTCTTTAAAGGAGTGCATCATGTCGGGTACGGGGGACTAATGTTCGTGACTCAATTTTCCCTTTAATAGAGGGAATACGAGCGTGCTAAGGCTAGAAAGCCAAACTCGTCCATATCCCATATTCAAGGGGTGACTCCCTAACCTATGCACGCAAATGAGCTTAGTAACTAGAATGAAATGCAAAAACCCTATGATCATACTTCAAATGTGGGAAAAGGAAGAAGGGTCATGCAAAAATGTAAAAATACTAAAAAGAAAAAAAATGCATGAACATGAGATGAAGGCATGCGAATGTACTAGCGAGGGACGGTCCTATTGGATCTAGCATTGGACTAGTCCTTCACTAACGCTCTCTCACAAGCATTGGACTTATAAGAGCTCGAGGGGAAGACCATGACTAGCGTTGGACTAGCCACGGTTTCGTGCATTTGCATCCATCATACATACATAAGTAAATGTGCATAATTAAAGCGAGTAGGCATGTGAGCACGTAATTCACATAACACATAACACATAAGCATGCATATCTAGATGCCCAACCCTAAGAAAGCAATTAAACACATAGCACATACGCATGCAAATCACACAAAGAAAAAATAAAGAAAACCTAACTATTACATTGGGAGGGGGAAGCCTACTACAATCTAAAAGGGGAAATAAGAAGGAATGAAACAATTAAATCCCTAACTATTACAATTTTGGCATTCGAGTGCCTCCCAAATGATAAAATTGAACTAAAATTAAAGCAAAAACTAAGCAACTAATGAAATAAACACTTGAAGTCATGCAATCGCACACATAAGACACATATACGCACGTAGGGTCAAATAAAGTCAAAATTAAAGGATAAGGTGTACCCCCCTTGAGTTGGAGCTCTAATGGGGTGAAATGACTTATTTACCCTCCAAAAACAAAGAAAAAATGTCAAGGCATCATTTTAATCAACCAATAATCACATGAAGTGGAAATGAACACGCAATTGAATCACATTGCGGCATTCCAAGGAAAGTAAACTACTCCTATTTAACCAAATGAAGACAAACAAGGACCCAATTGAAAGAGTAAAGAAGTTTAAGGGGCCAAAATGATTGATTTTTCCATTTTTCGGGCCATAGTAGCATAGATAGAAGCTAAGGGGAGCAAAGTGCAATTTTAGAAGTCATTTTGCATGCAAATTTCTGCAACCTATTCATGCAAGGCTTCGGTGGAAGTTTCTGCAAAAACTCTCGGCAGCCGTTAAGAAAATTCTGCAACAAAAACTAGCTACCAGCTTTCATCTTCAAGCACGGATCTTAGCCTCAAAACACAACTTCGAACAGAGACAATTTCAACCAAACATCCAAGCTTTGATCTAAACAAAAAACCTACTGGAGCTTAGCATCTAAACATACACGAGGAAGCTCAGCCTTGCGGGCTGCTTTGAGAAAGAAAACGGTGAAGAGAATGCAGCAGCTTTTAGTTTCTCATACAATTTTAACATACCCAGGAAATGATTTAATGCAGTTCCCAATTTGTCCAAGGCCAGCAATGAGAGAAAGTGAGGCGAAGGAGAAGGGAGGCATCCAACAAACACTCTCGGACTCAAAATGCAGAAAGGTAGCGTGAACTGGCTACTCAAATATGCAAAATCGAAACCAGAAATTCCAACCCATTTCCAAACCAAGAAAAGCCATGATATCTAAGCCTTTCATTGCTAAAACCCATCATCAACATCACAAAAACATAAAAGAAACGGCAACCAGGGAAGCATTAGGAAACCAAACATGACGAAAATCATAAAGCCGAAAGCTTTTTGCAGTTTTCTGGTTTTGTTCATTCGAACACCACTAATGGCTTTAATCAAAGAAACATGAATCAAAGTTACAACATGACCGCACATTTTTCCACTTTGAACCACAAAACTCTCATGTTTAAATACAAAATTTAGAGGAAAAGAGCCTGCGAAAATCTGAAAAAATTTCTACAACCTCCTTTCGGCAAATTTGAAGACTAATCATCGACTAAAGGAGGCTGGAAATGATTCCTATACCCTGGGTTTCATGAGCTATAACAACACACGATCCAAACACAGAGATATAGAGCCGAAACGAGTTACCACACAGGTTTCTACAAAGAACCAGAGATGAAACCACAAAGAAAGGAAACAAAACATGCGTGCACAAGGAGGAAATTCATGCAATGAACCCCAGATCTTCGCAAAATGGTATGAAAATGACAGCAAGAAAGGCTAGAGTCACCCGCAAACGTCAGTGAAGTAAATCAAACGAGAAAGCTCAGGAAAGTGACGTTGGTTTCTGTGAGAACCCGTAAAACCCTAATTATTTTCCTAGGGTTTATTTCCCCTTAATTGCATGTTTTCTGCATTTTCTGGCTTAGAAATATTTTCTTAGTGGATTTTATGAGCAGTTATAGTTTTAAGATGATTTTTCTAGCATTGGTGAAATTTTAGAAAATTAAGAATCTATATTGGATGTGGGACCCACTAGTGCGAAAAGTTCGGAAAAAAATTCGGCCAATAAGGTTAAGTTTCGGATACTGTGAAAAATTTATCGGGTGTTAAGAGATAAGTAGTGTGTGTGAAGTGATTGATGTGAGAGAGAAAAGAAAGATAGGAATGCATTTAATGAGTGTGACAAGTGTCACAATCTCATTGGTTGGACTTTAAGAATTACTATTCACTTTCTTGACTTTTTTGACCAAGGGATTAAATATCAAAAATTGCACAAAATTCACCATTTTGCACCCTTGATGGCCGGTTCTCTTTGAGCAAAGAAGAAAGGAAATTCTTCAACTTCCAAGCTTCCATATGCTTCAATCTTCTACAAACAAAAGCCTAGATTAGATTCTACTCCATAAAAACCTTTCTTCTAGTGATAGTAAGTGTTTTAGTGAAGTTTGTTTGAAGCTCTAAGGTGGCCATCATCCCTCTCTCTCTTGTTATTTGGTAAGTGATGCTTGACCCCCCCTACTACACCTAATGATGGTTATAGTATGCTTAGAAGTGGCTTGAGTGTTGGAATATATGATTTATTTCTTGGTTTGGCTTGATTTGGTGAAGTTTTCCATTTTATGATGAATTTTCTGGTTTCATATGATTTTGATGTTGTGGACTAGTATGATGGTTTGTAATAAGGGGCTTTGACTCTAGTGGGTGTGAATTGTTGAGAAATGCAATCAATTTTGGATTTGAAGTGAATTGTGAAAAGTTAGGGTTCATGAACCCCTAATCTGCCCGAAATTTTAGGTCATAGCTAGAGGCCGAATTGGACTTTGCTCAAAACATGAAAGTTGTAGGTATTGATGATTTTAGTGTGCCTGCAAAATTTCAGGGCAATTGGACTAGGGTAGAGTGATTTATGACGAAATTACTGTAGCTGTTCTGCTTTGGACAGAATGCGAAAACTGTACTGGTTATTGGCCATTTTGACTGGAATTGGTTTGGATTTAATTGTTGGTGTCTTCTGGTGAAATGTAGCTGGATGTCTTAGTTAACATATGCCTTTGGAATTTCGGAATTTGGACTTGTATAGACTAAGTTATAGTAATTACAGTTTTGTGTGATTTGCAAACCTGTTTTGGTAATTCTGGTATAGTATTTGGCATTTTCGACCTAGTTAAGCTAGGAACTGGATTGAGTGACCTTCTACATTGTTGTATCCCTGTTTCATAGCTTCGAAACAGTGGGTCTTACACCCCCATCCGATAACCGTAGAGAATTTTACACCATTACCGCATAATAAGGGCAAAACAGTTTTCTATTTGGGGCCAAGACTAAGGCCATTTTCTAATTTCTGGTTTGCTATTATGCTCATTTATGCATATGAAACCCTATTGGGGTTGTGTTTAGCATTGCTATATGACTCGTTATCGAGTCTCATTGCATTTGTTGCGTGATTTTAGGGCGTGACGGTGGTGCACAACGTTCTTTTGACTAAAGTGTTTGAAACCGCATTGTGCTAGCTTGGTGAGTGTACTACTCACTTATGTGCTATTACATGGCTTTGATCTTAGTACTCGAGATGTTGAATGTTGATTGATCCAAGTGAGAGTGTACTTTATCACTTTCATTTATTGTTTCGCATGTTATTGGAAAGTTATATGAAATGTTATATGAAATGTTATATGAAATGAAATACATGACTTCAAATATTGTCCATGAGCTCAACCCCATTGGTTATTGATTGAATCGAGCCGGCGAGGGCTTGGTCGTGCCAATTAATGTGCCTTGGGGCAACATCATAGGGAATCTTGTAGTATGAGAGACTCTTGATTCCGGTTTACTCGAGTAATACCACAATGCAAGTGTTTGGATTTCGGGCCCGGTTGAGGAATGTTAGGAGGAAGGGAATGGAAGTTAAGAGGAGTCTACGGTTGGTTACTTTTCAGACATTGACGGAGAGTCAATGAGACCTGATCAAGAATTCAAACGAGGAAAAGGGCTCTTGAGAGCCACCCGTATCCTTTTATCCTCATTATTAATGTGTGGCTTTATTTATTTTGGTAAATTGGACTGTTAAACTTGATGTATCCATGAATTTGGTTGCTTGAGTTGTATTCTCACTGGGCAATTAGCTCACCCCGTTCCTTTTGTTTTCCTTACAGGAATATGACTCTTTTGGAATGAATTTTGATAAATGGTTGCCGAATGAACTAGATGAATGACTCTTTTGTATTGTATATAAAATGGGACCCTAAATGTATCATTAGGGCCGTTTTCACTTTTGTTTTGGCAAACCATATATGTAGCGACTTTTGTATCACTTTTAAATGTCATTTTTGGTTTGTAAAAGCTAAATGTTATGTGGTTTATGTAATTCGATGTTTGGTTGGGTTCGGACGAGTCGGTTACTATTCATGGCCGACTCCGGATTTTGTTTCTTTTATTTTGGGTTATTTTGCCCTTTTGCCTTATTTGCGCGCGTTATAAGTTCCGGAACGTGAAAGATCGCTCTATACTGCACCGTTAGTCCTGGCGAGAGCTGGGCAGGCAGTCCGCTAACCTCTTTGGTTCGCCTTAGGGGAAGGTGGGGCTGTCACAGTTTCTGGAAAAAAATGACGCCCAGGCAGATTTGTTGCAGCGGCAGCAACACCTCGTTTTTCCTTTTCCTCTGCTGTTTCCTTCCTTTCAGATCTCTCTCTACCGCCCCTTTACTTCCCCAGATCTTCTCTGAAACCCTTAGCTTTCTTGTCCAGAACCCTAGCCGTCAGCTCCAGATTCCCAAGACCCCAGCCGCTGTACCTTTCTCCTCTCTGGTTTCTTTTTCCTAGCCGTCAACAACTCCTCTCTCCCCCGCTCCCTTAGTTTCTTTCTCCATCAAAACCTAGCCGCTGTTTAACCTCCCAACTGTCACCAAGTCTAGCTCCCCCTCTCCATCCCTCTCTCCCTTTTCTTTTTATCAGTTTCCGCCGCAACTCCAGCTTTCTCTTGCTTTCTGCCTTTTCACTCTATCTTTCTCGGCCTCTTCCTTTTTCCTCTCACGCAAGCCCAGCCGTCATTCCATCTTCTCAAAACCCTCCTCAACCGTCACCAGATTTCCTTTGTTTCTATTTTTCAGATTTTCAGCCGTCACTAGATGCTCCGCCGTCACCCCAATCTTGCTCTCTGATTTTTTCTCCCTCAGTTCCTTTCGTTAGCCGCCGCCCGCATATCCTTTCCACTCCTTTTTTTCCCCTAATCTTCTGTTCGCTCTTTCTTTTATACCCCATGAAAACCTTAAACCCTCACATCAAGGGTTGGTAAAAAACTTCAGCTCACCTCCTCCCTCTAGCCATCCGATTGGCTTTCCTCTCAAACCTTCTTTATTTCGGATGAAGCCAGGTGGAATCGATTAAAAGATCCAATGGTGGAAGAGAGAAATGGAGCTGTGATGCCTTTCCTCTGTACTCCCGTGCATGATTTTGCTTCCGATATAAGGCAAAGGCTTGGATTAAGTGCAACTCACAGGCGTGAGCTTGCTCTCCTTTTTTTTTTAATAATAATAATTTAATGAAAATAATATAAACAAAAATAACATTTTAAGTAACAATCAAATACAACGATCAAAACCAGGAATAAAAAATAAAAACAAAATGCTAAAAAAACTTTTGTGTTTGATTGATGATTTTTTTTTTGAATTAATTAATAATAATAAAACAATTTTCTTAATAGAAAAAAAATAAAAATGAGCAAAAAACAAAATTAAAACCAAATCAACTAAATAAATAAAAATAAAAATAAAGTAAAATAAGATAGAAAGTTAAAATTTTGGTGTCTACAGTTTGCTCCTCTTTGTCTGAATTTTGAAAAAACTTGAGACAAAGAAGTAGACACCAAATACTTACCTGTGTTATTCGGCCGCGAACGACTCGAACGACTGACGCTTTTGAAATGAGGACTGACCTCCTTAACAAAACCCTAAAATGGGACTGACCCTGACGAGAATTGTAAAACGGGACTGACCCGTACAAAAATTTAAACCATGGGACTGACCCGAATGAGAATTTAATCATGGGACTGACCCGAACGAAAGTTTAAACATGGGACTGACCCGAACAAAATTTAAAATCATGGGACTGACCCGAACGAAAATTGAAATGGGACTGACCCGAATAGGAAATTTAAACGGGACTGACCCGAACAGGAAATTTAAAAGGGGACTGACCCCAACAGGAATTTAAATCGGGACTGACCCGAATAGACAATTTAAACATGGGACTGGCCCGAACAGGAAATTTAAAAGAGGACTGACCCCAACAGGAATTTAAATCGGGACTGACCCGAGGGGGACTGACCCCAACATGAAATTAAATCGGGACTGACCCGAAGGGGACTGACCACAACATGAAATTAAATTGGGACTGATCCGAAGGGGACTGTCCCCAACATGAAATGGCGGTGCAAAAGTAATGCTCACTAGTGGGGCTGACCCACGGCTAGTGGCAGTGTAAATGAAATGCTGGTATGTATGAAGAAACTGTATAAGACTTGCTTGAAAAATTATCCAAAGATTTACCCCAGTGTGATGCATTGGTCAGTGGGATTATACCCGAGCCTGTCTTAGTTGGTGGTACAAAATCCAAGCCCAACGTGACGTTTGTGATGTTGGCGGCACAAAATCCAGGCCAACGTGATGAAGTGAAGTTGGTGGCACAAAATCCAAGCCCAACGTGATATTGGCGGCACAAAGTCCAGGCCCAACGTAACGTTTGTGATGTTGGCGGCACAAAATCCAGGCCCAACGTGATAAAGTGAAGTTGGCGGCACAAAATCCAAACCCAACGTGATATTGGCGGCACAAAGTCCAGGCCCAACGTAACGTTTGTGATGTTGGCGGCACAAAATCCAGGCTCAACGTGATAAAGTGAAGTTGGTGGCACAAAATACCTCCTTAGATGACTAAAGCAGAAATTTTTGGTCCTTTGAAGCTCAAGAAAACCGTGCAAATGAAGCTCATTTCCTAGCTTGAGTTGATCTCCAAGTGGTTTGCAAGGTGTAGTAAAATTTTGGAGTGATTTGGACAAGAAATGAAGCAAGAAAATGAAGAGCTTTTGGTCTTGTTTCTTCCTTGGGGTGGCCGACCAGCAAGAACAAAGAGAGAGAGTGTGTTTGACTGATGATGAAGCTTCCTTGAGAAGCTTAAGTGTGTGGCCAAAAAGTGCTCCAAAAGTCAACTAGGAATAGTGCGCGTTCGCGGGCATTTCGTACTCGTTTTCTCTCGGATTTGTTTCACTTGTGCACTAAACCTCTAATGCACTTCCATCCATACTATTATTATTCACTCTAAATAGTCTAAAAATAAAGGTCTAAAGTCCCTCGATTAATCGTGCACGCGAAAACGCGTACTTCCGATTTGTGCGCGATGGATCGAAATTTCTAAGGAATTCTTGTAACGATAGTATTACTAACTAATACTCGAGTATTTAAACATAAAAATAACTATTTTGAGACTAATGTATGAGTCTTCACTCTCCAAACTCACTGTATCCTCAAATTGTTTATTGTCTCCAAACGCGTATTCACTATTCTCACTTAATGAACTTTCAAAAATTAAATTTTGAAACGAGTCATTTTAAAAATATAAGTATGTCATAGTTCCATGTAATTGGGTCTAAAAAGGTTGAAATAAAATATTCGGAATAAACGGACAATTAAATATTTAAATAAGCTAGTAATATGAATTTAAAATAAGTAAATTTTAGAGTCCTCACAAGTTGGAGATTGAAGAGTGATTGGATTGAATTTGAAAGTTATTTTGGGAAGATCCGTTACTGTGTATATGATACGAATCGACCCAGCAAGAACCTGTCTTGAAGAACCAAGTCGATCAGGCAGCGGAAGGATCTATTTTGATCAGGTTATAGAACAATAACTACCTTGCTAGACCTAAAGAGAACCCGTCTCTAAAAGCCTAGTGGATTGGTTATTGGCTTGAAAGAACAAGATGATGTGATCATCTTGCCTTGAACACCACAAGTATCCAAACTAAATACTTGATACTGTTCAAGAAGAAACTCAAGTTCCATCAAGGAACTCCATAAAAGGAGACAACTCTCTTTTTATTAATTCATCTTCAATATCATGTCCCTGAATAGTTAAATAAAGTTGGCTATTTATAGCCTTACAAGACTCAAAACCCTAATCTAAATTGGAAACAATACAAGCTTCCTTATTTGACTTGACACAATTTCCTAAATAAATTTGGAAGCAATTAACTACTTTCCTAAAACTCTAATTCAATTAGAATAGGAAACTAACTGACTTAATTGGCTTAACTATGGTCAACATGACCTTAGCCTTTATTTCCCTTAATAACTCAAGACTAACTAACAAGTATTGCTGGAAACTTACTTAAATAAATAACAAGAAATAAGCATTACAAATCTTCAATGATTCTTGAACCTGATTGCACCATCAACCATCAATTGAATTTCCTTGAATTTGAAGGGAATCCAAATCTTCATGTTCTCATCATTCCCCTCCTTTTGAAAGACGATTTTTCCTCAAATCGAGTGCTTGCTTACAAAGGAGTAACTCGGAAAATGTCTTGATAAATGCAATCCAAGAACCATGTCGCCAACTCAACTTGATTATGAACGCGAACCATTGCACATGCTCCATTTGTCAAGAATATCTTCACCCAATTGTACTTGACTAGAATTTGGAAGTCAACCAATATTTGGAAATCAATCAAGATTTGGCAATCAATCAAGATATCAATCAAGATATCAATCAAGATTTGGAAACCATTCAAGGCAAGGCTGCCTCTTTTTTTTTTCCTTCTTTCTTCCTTTTTTTGTTTTTCTAACTTGCCAATTCAAGAAAATAAGGTAGCCGCACTTCAAGATTTAAGAGGATGATTTTTAGGGTTTTCAAAGTATCAAGATTTTTTTTTTCAAGAACCCACTATGCCACCCAAAAACTTCAAGAAATTACCAAATCAACTACAAGAAACAAACACAAGGTAAAAAATAAAAATAAAAAATTTCGGATGAACACTACTGCTACAGTAGTGTCGGATGAACAGTTCTGCTACAGTCATGAACAGTGCCGATGAATAGTACCTCCGTGAACAGTTCCGAAATTTTTTTTTTTTTTTATTTTTTTTGCTTTTGACGACTCAACACAAGGTTATGACTTCACTTGGAAGAAATTTAATGGGATTTAAACCCTTGAAAAACCTGTTTTCAAGAACGTAATCACACCAAAAAATTCCAACCTCGTTCAATCACAGGATAGGTTAGACTCAAGTGATAAAATCAAGAGAACAAGAATCAAAATTTATTTTTTGTTTCTTTTAAATCAAAAGGCGGCTAGGGTTTTGGTAGTGGTCAAGGTTTCTTTTGTATTTTGAGATGGTTGAATCTTTTGTTTTGAGTTTGGTGTGATATTAAGAATGGATGTTTAGAACATGTATTTTGTTTCTTTTATTGGACAAATTTAGATTTCAAGCTGATTGGAGTTGTACTTAAGAGTGAATATTCAGTTGTTCAATGGTAATGTTATCTCTGAAGTTAATGTAAGATATGCAAGATTAAAGAGGGTTTATCAAATGTTATCTCTAAAGTTAATGTAAGTGAGTGAGTCCTGGCGAGAGTCAGGCAAGTGATCTGCAAACTTTTAAGGTACGCCCTAGAAGAAGGTGGGATCGTCACAGTTAATTTCGTGACTTATTAGTGAATTTGGCCAAAACTCTAGAAGAATGTAAGTTGAGATATTAGTGAATTTAAGAAAGATTTTGGGAGTTAAAAGAAAGTTATAAAAACTAAGGGTTGTTAGTAAGAAGGGTTAAGTGGAGGACACTATTTGGGGCACTATTTAAAATTGACTTAGAGAAACCTTCTTGTGGCTTGTATATTAGTTCCAAAAGCAACCCAAAGCCTTCATTTCTTCTCCTTGGCTGGCCAAAAATAGCGAGAGGAAGAGAGAGTGAGAGACTTCAAATTTTCTTGAGATTCTTGAAGATCCAAGCTACCCTTTCATCAATCTACTTGAAACCTTGGAAGATCTTGAGAGAAGAAGGCTCCTAGGAGTGGATCTTGCTATCTTCTTGGTTCAATCTTGCTAGGGTTGAAACTTTGAAGAGGTAAGTGGCTAATCTACTTCATTTTTTAACCTTTCAAGCAATTTTGGACTAGATCTTAGTGGATTTATGGTATTTATGGAAAACCTATCGTGGATTTGAAAGTTTTATGGAAGTTTAGTATTAGATGCTTTATTGATCTTGGTTTACTTAAATCTTGGTATGTTTGGCTAGAAATTGGTGGATTCTTGTCTCTTGAGATCCTAGGGTTAATGATTGATGAAACCCTTGAGGATTTGAGTTATATTTTTAGTGATTTGTTGGTGAAATGGAAGAAATCTCTATGTCCACCAAGTCTTTGATCTTTTGTTAAGGGTAGTTTATGTGCAAATTTTCATGGTTTTTCTTGCTAACAATCTTGGCTATATATTGTTTGATATGTTCATGGATTTATTATGGAAAAATTGGGAAGATTTGATGGAGGAATGCTTGGAAAATTCTTGTGGGAAAATTCTGCCTTTGCTGTTCAAAACAGGGGAAGATATTCCAACCTTGGTTTCCAACTTTTCTTAACAATTTTGGCCAAGTTCTTGTTCAAGAAACTTGTTAACACATCACTCTTTACTTGTATGTTTAATTTGAATCAAAACTATGAATTTCTTCCTTGTTTTCTTGTTGGAAAGTTTGCAAAACGGACTGAAACTCAGAGAGCATTTTCAGTCAACTTGTCAGATTTTCTGGTATTAATTGAAAAAGAATTAGAGTCTAAATTTTATACCGTTGGAAAGCCCTTTGAGTCTAGATTCAAACGCAATCAACAGCATTCGATTTCGATTTTTCTACATTGAGTTATAACCGTTTTCCCGAGACTGCTCAAATGCCCTGATATGATGCGACAGCTTTCTTGTGCCTCTGTGATTGCTATTTTTGACCATGAAAATGCATGAATTGAATTTCTATGTCTTCAATATAGATCTATGTCTTAGCTTCGAAACGTCATAAAATTCATCTCAATCCGATAAGTGTACCTCCAATTATAATCAAAATGCCGAGAGGTGTCAAAGCTGTTACTTTGATTCTTCTCCTTTGCACTCTTTCCTTCACTTTTCTTGGTTCAATTTAACATTTTTCACTCCATATTACACCTGAACCATTGACCTAACATGTACATGGATTTTTCCTTTGAATTGAGTTTGAAAACATGTGTTTTGGAAGACTTTTAGGGACATAAAAATATGGAAATCTTGAGGAACATCTTGGGACTTCTAAGTTGGGACTTGGGAGTAGTTTTGATTAAATGGTGGTTTGGAGTAGTGAATCTCATTGTACTCTAATTACTTGGTTCTAAGACTTGGAAGTGAACACAAGATTTGCACCCAAGGCGGATGTTTGAGCTTTGCTTTACATGGTGAGTGTCAAGTGCATGTTTCTTGATATCTTGATTTGAATGACACCACGTGTTATGTGTTGAATTCTGAACTGGATGAGGTGAGGGTGTACTTTATCACACTCATTCTCCCTTTCTTGAATGATCTTGTACTCGCTTGAACTTGATTGATCTGTACTTGTGTTTGTGCTTGTGCTTGACTTGTAAGTGCTGAGTGGCAGCATGTACCACAGTCAATCCGAGTGGGAGGTGTCTCTCATCCCGTCTCAGTACTTTTATCCTGATTAAATCGATTGGAGAGTTATCTCGTCGACCCTAGTGCTGAGCGGCAGCATGTACCACACTCAATCTGAGTGGGATGTGCCTCTCATCTCGTCTCAGTACCTCTATCTTGATTAAGTCGATTGGAGTGTTATCTCATCGACCATACTTGTTCTTTCTTGGGTATACTCGAGTATTACTACCACTATTTCTATTTGGCATTCGGGCTCGGTAGGGGGTGAAACGGTGAATGGAAATTTGCGTCAAGTGAATTCTACAGACTTATTATTTGCGTGGTTGACGGAGTGTCAACAAAAGAAAATGATATCTAAGATCGTGAAATGGCAAGTTTGTGGATTAGCTCCTGAGAGCTCCTGTATCCTTTTAAGAACGTGTTTTAGTCCTTTTGTGGCTTTACGTGGAACTATTGTTGTTATTCGGTGCATATGCCACTTGAGTTGAATTATGGTACTTGTTTTACTTGCTTGCTTGTTTTCTTGGCCTTACTGAGCGTTAGCTTATTCCTTTTAGTTTGTTTTCCTTAGCAGGCATTGGCAACGTGGAAGCGGGGAAATAAACAGTTCGAGAGTTGGCATCTAGATTTAAGTAACTTGCCATCCTAGTTGTACTTGGTGATAGGGGTGGGCACGGGTCGGGTACCCGCCCCTAACAAGATTTGGCAGACCCGACCCTAAAATATCGGATCAGCCATTTTACGACCCTAACCCGCTCCTAATGTTTTCGGGTACCCAAATAGGTACCCGAAAAAAAGGGGCGGGTCATAGGGTACCCGTCCCTAAAAAATATATATATATATTTTTCAATAAAAAAATATTTTTCACTTAATATCAACATGTTTTCCAATAAAAAAAAGTATGTTTTCCAATTAACATTGGTAGAGATATTATAATCAAAATCCATACATCACCATTCTCACACATTTCATCCAATAATCAAACTGATTTCATAAATTTAGTACATATTAGAATTATAATATCTAATAGATAAAACGAAATTTTATGACAATTTTGAATACATTACCATTCTCACGCATTTCATCCTTTTACAACATAACAAACATAAGGATAATAAGTATATGAACACTTTTCCAACTTCCTTAAGGATATTATGGTACAAGATTGCATCCAAAATGAGTCGATTGTGGAATCAAGTCCAGAAAAGAATTGAACAGAGTTAATAATTTTTGAAGAAAGTATAACCAAAATAATTTTGAAAAATTTTCCCCAACTTTCTTACATCTTTGGAATAGACCTTGTTGCATTAAAGGTGATGAAAAAGAAAAATAAATTTCTTGCACTAAAATAAAGGAGACAAATTTAAGAGACACAATTGTAATAAAATAAATAAATAAATGAAAGACACAAATATTTTAATTATCTAGCTAACAGAAAATTGGAGCTCCAAACACAAATTTTTGATCGAATTGATGAAAAATTTGCAGGAAAGATCAATGGAAGTAGAATAAAAATGAAAAAGAATGAAAGGGATGAACAATTTTTATGATAGAGTTTCACAAATTTTTCTTTATTTTATTCATTTGGTTCAGGTTTCACCAAGAATATTCACTTTTTTTAAACAAGATGAGGAGAGACGGATCATATGAGATTGTGAACCACTTTACTTACACTTAGGATTAAAAATTATAAAATTATATAATGAACCCTTTTTTTTAATATTTATATAATATACCCTGCGGGTCGGGTACCCGCGGGTTTTTATTTTGCTGATCCGTATCCGTATCCGTTTTTACAGGTACCCGACCCGCATATGCCCCGCTAAGAAAAATAGGATCTCCGATCCTATTTTTCGGATCAGATCGGATCGGGTTAGTCGGGTTTCGGATCGGCTCGGATTTTTTGCCCACCCCTACTTGGTGATTTGATTAGACGACTTAGATTTTATCCGTTTGATTGTATGTATAAGTAGGGATACCTCGGAATATTGGATGGGCTATAATGTTTAACCATGAAGTTTTGATACTTATTTTGAGGTTAATACTACTGGAGTTTTGGGATTGTTATTATTCTTGAAATTCGTGAGTGAGTTCTGGTAAGAGCTAGGCAGGCGATCCGCCAAACCCTTGGGTATGCCCTAGGGGAAGGTGGGGTCATCACAATTTATACATAATTATCATTGTGAAAAATGAGGACAGTAGAAGTTTCATGTAGCCTCTATCTTTGGCTCTTGGGTCGTTGATGTGCTCATTCGCGAATAGTCAAAAAGAATTTTCAGTGGATGCATAATTAGAAGTGTTCACCTTAAAAAATGATTGAAAATATTGATGAAATGTTGTATCTGTCGTATAAGATTTATGTCATTTAAAGTAGGATTTTTCTAATTAAAATAGATTTCTATTAGTTTTGGAAATAGGATTGAGAAACAATAAATATGCACAATATAAGCAACACCAAGTGGAAACATGTATAATCAATAAGTAAATGAAGGATTTACTTAAAGAGGTAGGCCTGGTGTAAATTATTTAACAAAAGGTTAAATCTCTGTTGCGAAAATGTTGCTATTCAAGGCATAAGTGGTAAGTTTAAAGGTTTAACCGTGGGTTGATCTTCTTATTCTTCTTCTTTTTTGGAGTACTTATCTAATGCCTTAAGGGCACTACATGGAAAAAAACCATAAGGGAAAAGGATGTAATGAAACTACTTATTCTTTTTTTTTTTTTGGCTAACCCCGATAACGGGAAGGGACGCCACCCCCCGCTTTTATTCATAGAAAAATTCATAAGTAAATTAAACTCAAGTGTTAAATTTCTTACATTTAGTCATCATCAAAATGACAGATTATGCCTGTTACTTGCTTTCATTGAAAAGTTTCTACCAAATCACTCTTGGTTACTTTTTTATATTGAATTTCTACTGATTATCAAGCTAAAAGTGAAATGCTTAAATGTACATTTTTCTTTTGTCAGTGAGGGCACATCAATAAACTAGTAGAGTAACAATAAAAATTCTAAAAATTCTATGGCTAAAAATGAAAATTTCTTTTGGCGAGTAGGACATGTGCTCCCACTAGCCAATGAATAGATCCCCCGCTAATTGAGATATATGCTAAGTGTGACGCCCCGAAAGAATGAGTGCGAGAACCCGAAAATTTTCTAAGTTTCTAGGGTTTATTTTATTGATCGCCCGCCTTTTTGACAATTTGTTTATTAGAAAATTTTCCCAGATAATTTTATTGAGTAAATATAGTTTTTAGATGATTTTTCTAGTATCTGTTAGTTTTTGAGAAATTAAGAGCATATACCGGACGTGGGACCCGCTAATGCGGAAAGTTCGGAAAAATTCGGCCATTTAGGTTAAGTTTGGGATACTGTGATTATTTTACAAGGTGCTAAGAGATAATTAGATGTTACTTAGATGGATTATTATTGAAGAGACAAGAAGATAAGATTAAAGCTTAGAGGTGTCAAGTGTCACAAACCCATTGGATGTTGAATTTGACCAAGACTTTTCTAACTTTACTAAAACCAATTTGGACCCAATTTCTCTCCATTTTAGCTTGTCTTGGACGAAATTTTGAGAGAAAAAGAGAGAGAAAATCCATCATCTTGCACTTCAATTCTTGTCCAAATCTTGAGTTTCAACCGATTAAATTGCAACCTACTCCATAAAACTTGCTAGCTAAGGAAGATTGAAGCTCTTGGTGGAGTTGTTTTGGAAGAAAAATCTCTAAGTCATCACCTTTCTTGATATTTGAAGGTATCATGTCTAGCCATCCTTCCTTTGTTCTTGATTATGTTAAATTAATGACTTGTGATAGCTAAAGAGATGTTTTAGTGGAAAATTTCTGGCTTGAATGCAAAAATTTCCAGTTAGGGTTTCGTTTCCCCAATTCTGCTCGGCACTGTAGCACCTAGTTATAGGCCGAATTGGCCTTAGAACAAAACATAAAAGTTGTAAATAATGATGTTTTCTAGTTGCCTGTAAAGTTTCAGCCCAATCCGAACTGGGTAGCCTGAGATAAGACGGAAATACCCAGACTGGTCTAGGTAGGAGTTCAGTGAACAGGGTTGTCTTTTCACCCAATCTGATCGTGACTTTTCACCATGATCCTTACCGAATTAGATTTTGGCCAAAACATGAACGTTGTAGAAAAGGGTATAAAATAGTCGTCTACAAAATTTCAGCTTGATCCGACCACTGTAGCATGTGAAATGACCGCAATACCCTTGACTGTCCATGAAACCTGTTTCGCGCCCAGAATTCTGTTTTCGTGTAGTTTTCCATTTTTGATCCTGAAAATACATGATTTGGCCTTGGGTTAAAACATGAAAGTTGTAGGGAATGATATTTTAGATATTTCTACAAAATTTCAGGTCAATCGGAGCAACGTATCTTGTGAAAAGACTGAATTACCCCTGCTGCCCTGTTTCTACCCGAATTTGATAATTGCGTCAGTAATTGGTTATTTTGGTTGGGAATTCTTCCGAATTGATTGTTGAGGTCTTCTGATGTAATGTAGCCTTGTATCGTAGCTTTCGGATGGCTTTGGAATCACTTGATTTGGACTTAGGCAGCCTGACTTATGATGTTTGAACCAGAATGCGGTTTGTGAACCCGTTTTTTACGGTTCTGGTGTAGTAGATTGCATTTTTGACCTGGTTACACTCGAAACTGGACTGAGTAGCCTTCTTCAACATTGTAGCCCTATCTCTTAGCTTCGAAACAGTGCATCTTGTACCTCCATCCGATAATTGTAGTGCCAATGGTGCTGAAACTGCAAACGGATGTCAAAAACTGTTTTTATGGTTTAGAGCTTAACTTTCATTTCTGGACTCTTCCCTAGCTTGAATTGTACTCGTACAACTTGGAGCTTATTGAACGGTTATTGACTGAACTTATTTGTGTGACTTTGGGACTGGCTGAGGAAATAATGAAGCCTTGACGGCTGGAAAAGTAAGCAAATTTAGTGGAAGTGCTGTCCGAACTTTGAAAGGACTTGATTGCATTGAGTTTGTGATCTAAGACTTGGATTTGAGCAAGACAATGATATATGATGGTTGGTTCCTGAGCCGTGGAGGTGAGTGACCCCAAACTATTTCCAAAGCTACTTATGAACTGTTTTCTTGCATTATTTACTCGATTGCATATTATTTACTCGATTGCATTAGTTCCTTGTTGGTTGTATTTTCTTGACTTCATGACTTGTATTATTATTTGATAACGTGTTAAGTGTTTTCAATGATTTCCAAAATGAGTTTTCAAAGCGAGTGTGTACTTTATCACACTCGGCCTAAATGATTGTGAAATTTTCAATGATTGAACGATTGAAATGTTATTTGCGCATGAATGTAAGCCTTTTGGCTGAACTGGCCACTGCCCCTTGTTACCGGTCGTCTCGAGCCAGAAGCGGACTCGGTCGGGCGACTAGGGACTTGGGTGAACGTTTCGGTATACTCGAGTATTACCTTGTAGGTTGGTGGAGGTTGGTGGAGCCTGGTCAATGTCCAGGAAAGGTTGAATGAACGAACGAACGAACGAGGGTTTTATTGATAAATGAAAAATGCATTTTCAAATGAATGAAGGAAAGGGGAATGACAGGAGAACGAACGAAGGAACGAATGAACGAACGAATGTATCCTTTTCATGTATGGTTTCTTGTAAATGTTGTAATTGTTTCTTGACTTATCGTTTGATTTATGACATCATTGAAATGAACTATTGTGAAACCGATTTGATTACTGATTTTACTGGTTACTCGCTGAGCTTTTAGCTCACCCCAAAACTTTTTTTTTCCCCTCCACAGGGCTCAAGGCGAAGGAAGGACTTATAGTACTTATTCACGTGACTGAATAGCTGATATCTTGTATAGTTTGGATTTGGAATCATTTGATGTATAGTTGGGAATCGTTTCCGCTTCGCTCGTGACATTTAATTATTGGAGAATTGGATGTATATTTGAGATTTATATCTTGCAATTTAATTTGAGGACTGTAGTGAGCGATTGAGTCCCGGCGAGAGCTGGGCAGGCGGCCCGCCGAACCCTGGGGTACGCCCTAGGGGGAGGTGGGGCCGTCACACTAAGGTAGGAAAAACTAGACAAGATGCTTAAAACAATGGTTGATTAAAAATTTTCAAAATAAATTGGTGGGATCAATATCGCTTTTATCCTTCAATGATCTGTGCATTTCACTTGGCACTCAAATTTTGGAGGCACTGACTCAATTGTTTTGATTTGTCTTGTGATTCCAATCGCCCCATGATGGTGGTAAACATTCCCTCCATACGAGTCATCCACTCATTCATGGTATCCGTACGGGTTGAAATTGCAATGATAGTTACTTTCAAACCCTCGACTCGGTGATTAGAATTAAGATTACGATCTCAATTATCAAATGTCAGTAGATACTTACTCTAGTACTAACTAATACAGAAGCATAGTCTAATAGAAGAAGGTAAAGTTATGCAAATGATTTCTAAAAACAAAGAAAAAAATGAAGAAAACAAGAAAGTCTCTCAAGAATTGGAATTTCCAATCAAAAGTTGTTCTATAGTTAATAGTAAATGAATGGAAATAACTTAGTTGTCCTTTAAATAGGCTATATCGGTTATTGATGAAAAACAGGCAAAATAACCTGTAAAATAGAAAAAAAAATGACTAAAATCAAGACTTAAGGCGTCAAAAGGGTTTGGGCCTGCACTAATAGCTCTTGGAACTAGATGCCAACTCGGATCGGTGACGGAGAGCTCGAACCATTCCCACGTTCCATTTTGGTCCGGTGTGTCTCAACAACACATTCTACATTAGTTTGGTGTAATTAACTTTTAGATGTTGGAATGGAACAAAATCTATACAAAAACAAGTTTAAGTTAATTACCTGAACGTATTATTGAATGTAGAGGGAGGAATTCTCTGCGGACACATGTTAGGGCTAATGAGCTCTGTCCGGGCTCTATCTATGAATCGAACTGACTATCTTAGTTTGGAGGGGCTAAACTTTCGGTGTTTTGTTAAGTTTGAGTCGAAGGGGAACTTTACCTCTACTAGTTTAATAGGACTCTTGCTCTTAAATGGGATAAGTATAAGGAGTGGAAGGATAACTTTGAAAGCCTTCATAGTTTATCAAGAGAAGTCTTACAAATAGTAGCAGGTTGAACCAAGAAAAGGTATGATAGTATGATAACACAAGAATATACACCTATTCTACTCCATCTACACAATCTTTAACTGTCTTAATCGTCAAAGTCACAACAGAGAGATAGTCCCATTGTTCGACTCATTACAGAACAGCTCGACCACGTGAGTTCGGCGTTCTGTTTAGGTCACGTTCCTTGGCAGACTCTTCAATTGGCGCCGTCTATGAGAAATTTCCTAGTTCTTCTATACGACATGCCAAGGACCCAATCTAAGAATAACACTGAAGGTTCGAGAGGGGATGAACTAAGCAATTAGTAGAACCCTCATCATGGGCAAACTCAAGGTGAGGATGGAATAAATCTCTCCCGAACAACTCTTGAGTAGTTGGTACAGGTGATGGCAGAAAATCTACCCATCTTTAAAACTATAGTAAAGCACCAGAGACAAGAATCGCCATGGCCAGGGCCCTGGAACTCAGGAGGAAGCGAGAGAGGGGTTGTCAGATTTTAGATCAAGGGACTTGCACCCTTGAAGGAAGAAGATACAAAGAGAGCCCACTCATGACTGAATGTGTGATGCCCCCACTTCTCCCAGGGGTGAGCCCAAGGCTATCCGCGGAACGCCAGCCCAACTCTCGCCAGGACTCGATACAATTTTAATTCAAGCTTAAGGATAAATAACCGAATAATACAAGTCGAAGGTATAAAGAAAAGTCGCTTCCTTAATAAGTATTCAATTCTTACATTTCAAGATGCCAAGTACATCACTTTCCCCAAAATATACAATTTTCAAAAGTCATCTAATCAATTACATTCAAAACCCTAATCAAAAGTGCATCAAGACGACTTCTCCATAATTTCTCCCATTCCGGCTCTTGTTAAGGAAAACAAATCTAATGGGGTGAGGAAATGCTCCTGAGGCCAAGAAAACATGCAAAACACATAGCTCAAATAACAATAGCACTTATACGAAAATGAAAGCTATAACATTCAAGTGGTTCACATTTAACAATAAAACACACTTGATAAGGATATGGGAGCTCTCAGGAGCTATATTCCACTTGCTTCGCCAATGCTTGATCAAATACTTCCCCGCGATGACACTCCGTCAACTGGGTGGGTATTAAGTCCGTAGAACTTCACTTATTCTTCCCCGTTCACAATTACACCCCCTGCTCTGGGCCCGCACTTCTTTTGTATAAGGCGATACTACTCGAGTATACCAAGCAAGATCTCTCCAATAGATCAAGCTTATAAATTTTTCTCATGACTCACCAAGCTTCACGACCAAGCCCATGCCGACTCGAGTCGCAAGGTCGACCGATGAGTTTGGGCATTCCTCACTATTATAAATTTAAGTTGAGGAGATTCACTCCAATCGACATATGCAACCACAGCATAATTCACTATTGCAACACTTCACTTAATTCACTTAACAATTCACTTCATACAATTCAAATATAATTCACTTAAGAGAGAACGAGTGCGATAAAGTACACACTCGACTCGACACTTTCAAAATACTCAATTAATGAACAATTAAGCAAGTAGCAACACTACATACACTTGACACTCACCAAGTTAAAAAGTGAGTAATTCAGTAAGTAAGTTTTCAGGCGTCTGCTTCGAGATTCTCTTAAAGATCCCCTTGAGCGCCTGAGCAAATAATAATTGACTATCACTCACTATTACTTATAAACCCCTTGCTAACAAGGAAGAATGTACACTTGCAATACTAAAACAATATCATGAGAGAGAACCTTAATCACTCGAAAATCGAGGTTCAAAAGTGAGGGTTTATTAACACAAGAGAAACTGATTTCCTCCATGAAATCGAGTTTAAAACGATCAATCAATATCAAAGAATAGGGAAAAGTTTCCAAAAACTCATTTCCCAACAAGTCGAAAAATTTCAGCATTAAGTGACAAACTTGGAAAAATCAAATCTTAAGTTTGACATGTCCAAAAATGAAAAACTCTACACCGTTGGAAACTAGATTCGGAGTACTAAAAGTTCATAGAAGTCATTTTCCAAGATTCTGTGACAGCCCCACCTCCCCCTAAGGCAAATCAAAGGGTTTTTTGGCGGACCGCCTGCCCAACTCTCGTCGGGACTCAGTCGTTCACTTCAGTCCTCAATCAAAACCAGAATAAACCCACAAGAATAAACATAACAACGATCCAAAAATTAAAGCAAAACTTATATACATTTCTATCTCAAAAGGGAGTACAAACACTGAATATACAAAGGTTCTCAATCCTTCAAACATGCAGCCCGTGCCAAAAGGTAGGGCGAGAACCATTACCAAAAAAAAAAACTGAAACTAGTCTAGGCTAGTTTATCCCGAACTCTCATCCTTGCTCGCCATCCCCTGTTAAGGAAAACAAAACTAAAGGGATGAGCTAAAAGCTCAGTGAGGTTCCGAACACATAATCAAACAATAAGTTCAATACATTAACCGTCAATAATCAATAAGTCAAGAAACATTTACAATGGAAAGCAATACTAACACATTCATTAAAAGGATACGTGCTCACAAGGAGCCATTCATTCATTCATTCGTTCATTCTCCTTTCATTCCCTTATTTCTCCAATCATTTGAAAATGCATTTCGATAAGTAAAACCCTCGTTCGTTCATTCATTTCATTCATCCCCTCCTGGACGTTGGCCAGGCTCCACCCGACAACAAGGTAATACTCGAGTATACCAAATAATCACCCAGGGTCACCATATCGCCCGATCGAGTCCGCTTCTGGCTCGAGTAGATCGGTAACGAAGGGCAGGGTCCAGTTCAGCCAAAAGGCTTACATCCATGCACATGTAACGTTTCAATCATTAAATCATTAAAAATTTCACATTTCATTTAGGTCGAGCGCGATAAAGTACACACTCGCTTAGAAAACTCGTTTTGGAAATCCTTGAAAGCACTTAACACATTGTCAAACAATAACACAAGCCATGAAGTCAAGGAAAATATAACAAAACAAGGAACACTCACCTATTTACGCAAAATAAAGTCCAAAATATCCTTTCGGATAACACCCTCAATCACCAAGGAACCCTAATATAATCAAAAGAACACATTATACTTCAACCATCAAAGATATAAGTGATTCAAAGAAAATTCGAATACATACTAGTACAAGGTATAAATATGGTTTTGGTAGTGAAAAGAGTACATTTAAACCAAAGGACATAAGTAAAATATTTGTAAAACTTATGCTCACTCGTAAAACTTTAAAATCTCCATTTGAGTCGAAGTGACAAAGAAAACGTATTTCTATCAGTCGAAAATTTCATTTTTCCAAGGGTACAAGTGTTGGCCGAATTCTAACTTATATACCTCGATAAAAGAAGACGCAAATACCCTAGATAGTTCACGTGGTATTCGCTCTCAAGCCTCACTCAAGTCACAAGTATATCTACCTAGTTCTTGAGCGTAAATTTGGGCAGCATGCCCTTTGTATTTAACCATTTTCCAGCCATTTATGGCTTCATTCTTTTCCTCAATCAATCCCAAAGTCATACACAAAATCATCTCATTTCAATAGCCATTCCATAGGCTCCAATTCATTCAAGTACAAAATCAAGCTAGGAACATATGCGGAAATGAAGGTTGAGTCAAGAAACAAAAGACAGATTTGACGTTGTTTTACGTAACGGACACAACCAAGGCTACGCTTATCGGATTGGGGTAAAATTTATACCATTTCAAAGATAAGACAAAGGTCTACAACTTTGATGGATACCACTCAGTCCAGTTTGTAGTGTATCTAAGTCAAAATTGCCATTTACAGAACCAGAATCTCACATTCGGGCTAGTTAACCGTACTATGCGTAAACAACCATAACTCAGGCTACCGAAGTCCAAACGAGGTGATACCAACGGCATTGGAAAGGTAAGACATAGAACTACAACTTTAATGTTTTGTCTAAATGGTAATTCAGTACACATCAGGGTAAACAGACACGGATAGTGTTGTGAAATATCAAAATTGTCCATTGGACTAAACCTATGAGAGTCAGGGGTATTTTTGTCGTTTCACAGGCTACGTTGCTCTGATTGTGCTGAAATTTTGTAGGTAACTATAAAACATCATTCTATACAACTTTCATGTTTTATACTAGGCCTAATTCGGCCTCTAACATAATGAAATGGAACCAGGCAGAACTGAAGCTACAATTTCCAGAAATCTGGAATTTTGTTATATTCAAGCTATAATTCACATTTTTACCTTAAAACTACCACTACTTTCTCCTTTACAAGATGATATACCATATATATACATCATATAACACCTAACCCACAAGAAATATAAGTGAATCAATCAAAACCCAAACTCAAAATCCATCACTCCAATCATCAAAACCATTTGAAACAAGCATCACAAGCACAATTCTAACATTAATACCCAACTTAATCATGATTCATGGAGAAAGAAAGGTTGATCAGTCATTATACTTCAAGACAAGAGCTTGCAAGAAGGATCCTCCACTTCTCCTTGAAATTTTTTGGTTCCTCAAGCTTCCCAAGCTTCCAAACTAGTGATTAATCGGTTTAGTTTTTCTTGTTTGCACTCAAAAGGTTGGATTCAAGGTTGAAAATTGAAAACTCTCTTCACTCTTCTACCTCTCCTTGCTCTCGGCCAAAACAGAAAAAAAAAATGGTGAAGAATGAACTCAAATGAAAGATAAGAAGGTAAGACATTGGCTTGGTCAAGGAACCATAGGTGGCCAACACTTGTCACCACCAAAACCAACTAAAATTTTGTTTTCTTTTCCTTGCATTTTGGGTCAAATATTTTGGCTATAAGGGCTGAGGATGAGGGAGATATTTTGCAACAATATCAAGGATATATGGTGGTAGGGAAGTGGTAGTCAAGTGGTGTGTTCAATCGATAGTGAACGTTACCCGTCGGTTCTAGCCATTTTTTCCTTAAATCGCGTTTACCAGGGTTTTATCTTCTAATTCACTTCTAATCACACACTTAATATCATCTAAAACTCACACTTAATCACCACATTTATCACACTAGCGGGCCCCACATCAATAATGCGTTTCAAATTTAACGTCCACTAACTCATACTAGAAAAATGAATTTAAAACTGTACTTGCTTGTAAAAATGCATAGAAATTTTAATATTTCCAAGGAAAGTATAAAATGTAGGCAAAGAAATAAAATAATCCTAGTTCAATTGCCGCGCTCAACCGTACTTCCAACACATAGACGTATATACATATCGTTCATCCAAATACACGTAATATCAAAACCTTCCTTTGTTGAAAACAAATGGTTAACACATTTTCACTTAACAAGGGGAAGTGACAATAAACAAAAGGCTAAGAAAATGTGAAAATTTTAGGGTTCTCACAAATTCTAAACGGAAAGCAATCATTTTTCAACTCAAAGTTTCAGTTCCAATAGGACAGGTTTGAACCAGTCTTGGTTTCGCAGTCATTTTTGGAAGTCGGCGTAATTCACAGAAAGTGAACTAGCCTTTGAAATTTTTAACACAATAAGAGTTCCAAAAAAGATTTCAAACACTACAAACGGAACTAAATTTGTAGTTTTGAGCGTCAAGATATAATAGTATAAAGTCA
Source organism: Coffea eugenioides (assembly GCF_003713205.1). Taxonomy (NCBI): domain Eukaryota; kingdom Viridiplantae; phylum Streptophyta; class Magnoliopsida; order Gentianales; family Rubiaceae; genus Coffea; species Coffea eugenioides. The sequence continues at coordinate 25,799,403 of NC_040043.1, forward strand.
GCTGAATTCACGCACTGTTCAGAAATTTTCCAGATTTGAAGAGTCATATTTGGGGCCTTATTTGGATATCGAAAGGTTATTGAAATTACACCAAATTTGGTACACTTAAACTCCCATATGTGGAATACCTCTCTATCAAATTTCACACAAAAACTCATGTGGCAAGGTAGTTAACAAAATGACCAAAGTTCGCAAAATGTTTCAAGGCTAACCTGCCCTCTTGCTTTTCTTTCTTTCCAAAACGTTTTACACAATGAATTCAGCACCAATTCGATCCATTTTGAAACCAAGGGTCCAAAAACATTCAATAAGTATTTGATGGGTAATTGACATCAAAATTTTCAAATCAAAACATCCCAAAACAAACCTATCCATTCGGCTAGCAAGAAAGGAAAAACTTCCAGTTTTCCAACTTGTTGCACTTTCAAAACCAGACCATATCTCACTCACTACAAGTTCAAATTAAGAATGGTTGGTGACGTTGGAAATTAGCTTCAAAATACTACATTTCATCAGGAGGAAACGTTTCCAAAATCAGTCCACAAGTGAGAGAACATAGAGCCACAAGATGTAGCTTCTCCATTCCTCTCGGACAGAAAGTCACAACAGGACAGTCAACTTTGCCGAATCACTGCAGTTTACTCATTTCGAACCAGCAGATGGTTTTTATACCGTTAGAAAGTTACGAATGTCTAGTTTTGAATGCCACTAACAGCACTCAATTTTGACTTCTGTACAGAGAGATATGTTCAAACAAAGAACACTGCCAGTGAACCACTGCTATACGTTTTTCCAGATTTGGTTCTTGCCAAAGCTCAAGTTTTATGCAACCAAATGAAACGCTTTTCAGATGACACTTTGTACACACAATATACAACATATAAGCATCAATTTCTCAGCCAAACAAGTATAAAAAATTCGAAACAACCACTGAGCAACAAGGACAGAATTTCGGCCAGCTCTAGTCTCCCACATTTCTCAAATTTCTCTCCATTTCTAACCGTAATTCCTCTCATTTAACACATAAACAACATGAACCAAGCAAAAAATCCTCAAGGCCATTATCTTAGAGAATAAAGCAAGAAATGAAACACCTCAAGTCCGCTAGCCTATTTCATACTTGGGGTTTCAAACCTATGCCATTTAAGCTTGATTCTTGAAGAAAAATGGAGAGATTGCAAGAGTTGGTGGTTACCTCTTAACCCTTGAAGAAACCAAAAATTTTCACCACAAAACCTCTAAGAAATTTCCACTAGATGATGTCTTCCTCCAAGCTAAAGTTAATCTCCAAGTAGTTTTGAAGTTGGATGAAGATTTGTGAGGAAAATGGGAGCAAAATGGAGCAAGATGAAGAGGCTTTCTTTCCTCCCTTTCCTTTGAGTTTAAGCCGGCCATGGAGAGAGAAAGAGAAGGGTTTGAATGATGAAACTTGCGGAGAAAGAATGAGAAAAAGTAGCTTTAGGTTGTGTGCATAATGTCAACTCTCACTAGTGGTCGCGCACCGGTTTCGTACCACCGTTTTCTCTCGGGTTTGATGCACTCATGCACTAATCCTCAAATGTAACCCTTTAACACTATAATTATTCACTCTTAGTAGTCTAATATAAATTTCTTAAATCTTCACTTAGCCGTTTCGATGCGAAATACACGAACTTTCGATTTGCGCGCGATAAAGCAAAAATTTGAACTCACTCACCTCTAACCCCTCAAGTAACTTTTCTCAGTCTACTATTGATCATTCTTAATTCTCAAAAATTATTGCACTCTCAAATTGAATATTCTCTCAAAAAAAGTGTACTTGCTATTTCTCGCTAAACGAGCCTCCGAAAAATTAAATTTGCTAACGGAACGTTTTAAAAATATAAGTGAGACATTGCTCCATGTAAATGGATTTAAAATGGTTGAAACAAATTATTCGAAAAAAAAAGATGAATAAATAATTAAATAAGCCAGCAAAATAAGATAAAAATAAGAAAATTTTCGGGTCCTCACATCTTTCCCTCCTTAAAATAATTTCGTCCTCGAAATTCATACCTTGATTTAGGAATAATTCTAGGTACTTCTTTTGGATCTCCCCTTGTATTTTCCAAGTCGCTTCTTCCATTCCATTATTTCTCCATAAACTTTTATTGGAGGGATTTGCCTCCATCTTAATTCCTTTATTTTTCAATCTAAAATCTGTACAGGCCCCATTTTCTTTCTTTTTTTTTTCCATAGGACAAATTCTTATCAAGTCCTATTCCTCCTATTCAGACTCACACTTATTGAACTTAACAAAAGTCGGTGCTCTCTCGGGGTTTGTAAAACTATCATCAGGTAACTTTAGAGTATGTCGATATACCATCAATAAATGTCACTACAGATTGATCCAAATATGGCTTAAAACCCTGATATGTTAAATCCATAATTGCTGCTAGGGTATTAGTTGACCCAAAGGGCGTAACTGTGAATTCAAAGTGCCATATCTTAAATTGAAAGTGGTCTTAAGTACATCAGTTTCTAGAATCCTCAACTGGTAATAGCTCTACTTTAAATCCAACTTGGATAATACCACAGCTCCTTGCAGTTGATCAAATTCTCATTTATATGAGGCAAAAGGGTATTTGTTCTTAATGATCACATTGTTCAAGTCTCGATAGTCTATGTATAGTCTCAAATTTCCATTCCAAATATTATGTCATGTCCCTTAATTGTTCGGCTCATTAAATCTATCAAATATTTCCTTTCACCAACCCAAATCTCAAAACTTTAATATATCAAGTTGGCAATCAAACATTGGGTCCCAGCTTCAACCTTAAGTTCTCGATTTGGTCCCGATCCCTAGTCACCTCCAAGACCTCGGGGTTGTCTATATTCTCAAGTACAATCTTGACCATGTCTACTACCGTTCATGTCTTATCACTAATCTAAAGGTGTGGGGCAAAGTGTGAATGTACATATAAGCCATGAAATCAATTAAAAGTAAAGTAAATTTTCATATGTTATAAAAGATCATAATAGTTACATCAAGTTGGGAGAGATTTATCAAACCATTTCAAAAGGAAAAGGGAAACAACAAAATCATAACAAAACGTGCCAAGTTGCCAAGGTACAAAACAACAAAAGGACTTTCCCTTATACAAAAGATTACCACCTCCAAAAGTACCAGTCTAGACTAGGGTAAAACTACAACCTCTATCCCTCGAGTGGAGTCAAAACCATCTCTACTGAGACCTTCACTACTTGGACCCCCTGCACAGTCATTAGAACTAATTACCCGCATCTGGCACCCGATTGCTTTGTAGCAGACCTAGCTGGCTGCTGAGTATTTCCTCTTTTTGTTAGGGGTGCTAGGGCAACTTACAATCTGATGTTCGGTACTACAGCACTTCAGACATTTTCCTTGCTTTCTCCAACACGCGGCCTCAATGTGGTTTATCTTGCCACAATGTCTTCAAGTCACAAAAGAAGTCATGGCCTGACCAGCTTGAGAATTTTCTTTGTATTTCTTCTCCAGTTCTGCGTTCTTGCGTAGCAATTCAATTTTCTCTGCATATTCTTGTTTCCACCTTTCTTCCCAGTAGTCAGCCAATTTCTTTTGAAACTCTACCTCCTTTCGAAGAATGTCCATTTCCTTACGCATCTCTCCTAAATTCATCATCTCACCAGTTGGCTTAAGTCAACTGCTAGTCTGTCAGGCAAATAAAGGGATCAAAATAAGTAACTATTCACAATGAGAATTCTGGCTGTATTACTCTTTCATTCCTTTGCTTATGGGTTACCCCAGAATACAAATCTTAACTATTCTCTACTTAATATTGATGAGTTCTTGAGCCTCCACAAGATTACTATCATCACTTATAAACATAACAAGATGCGGAGATCTTATTCCTTAATATAAAAGCTCCACACCCTAATTTATTCTCCAATACTCACTTACGAAGTTGCTCGAGAAGAAACCCTAACCTCTTGCTCTCACTAGTGCCTTATTTTATCCCCTCAAATCAATTCTACTATTTCGAGGTTATATTCTCCGTGAAACTTAGATGGCAAACTTCAAGGATCGCTCTGTCCTTACAACTCTCTTGGTTCCTGGGTTGGTTGATTGGTTTAGGGCCTTGGCATTCAGCTAACCACTCAAAAGTATCTATCATTCGATTAATGGCAGTGGCTACCTGGTCACCCTCTACATTTCCTTGCCTTTGGGTCGGCCCAATTGCCGATCCTTAATCATCCCCTTGAGTTTGGGTTTACCTAGTCCCACGCCCCCGACCTCTACCTCTCCTTCATCTATCTGTGAGGACCCGTAAATTTTCTTTATTTCATAATATTTTATTTTATTTTCTCGTATGCATTTTCGTCACTATACCCTATTATATTGATTTTTTCGAGATTTTTAAAAGAAATATAGTTTTTAAATCATTTTTCTAGTATAAGTTAATTCATGAGAAATAAAGAGTGTATATTGGACGTGGGACCCGCTAGTGGCGTTAAGTGCGATAAATTCGACCAATTAGGTTACGTTTTGTATACCGGGATTAATTTACTAGGTGCTAGGAGATAATTAGAGGATAGCTAGATAGATTAACTATTGGAAGAAAGAAGATAAACTTGACCCATTAAAAGTGCCATGTGTCGCGTCACGATTGGAAGTGAGACTTGCCTAACTTTTGCCTAACTTTCTTAACTTTACTAAAACTCCAATTTTGACCCAAATCATCTTCATTTCCTAACCTCCTTGGCCAAACCTCACCTTGAGAGAAAAGAAAAGAAAGCTTCAACTATATCTTCCATTTCTTGCACAAATGTTGAAATCCAACCGATTAAACCTTGAATTAGTCCACAAAAGTGACTTGCTAAGGGAGTTTGAAGATCTTGGTAGAGTTGTTTTGGAAGGAAAACCCCTAAGCTACTATCCTTATTGAGGTGTTAAGGTACTTTGCTTACAACTTCCTCTTTGTTCATGTTAATGTCAAATTAGTGGCTTTTGTGGCTAAATATGTTGATTTGTAGTAGGTTTGATGGTTGGAAGTGGAGTTTTGATTTATTATTGATTTTTCTGTTTTTATATAGTAACTATTGTTTAGTCATGGATTGATGGTTTGTTATAGTGTAAAATGAAGTTGGTATATGCTGGATATGATTGGTTGCGGAAAATTTCTGGTTTGGTGCGGAAATTCCAGTTTAGGGTTTCAATTAATCCTGTTCTGCCCGGTTCTGTTCGGCCATGATGGAGGCCTAAATTAGCCTTAGGTTAAAACATAAAAGTTGTAGGAAATGATGTTTTATAACTTCCTGTAAAATTTCAGCTCGATCGGAGCACTATAGCATGTGAAATAACAGAAATACCCTTGACTACCCATAAGCCCTGTTTCGCGGACAGTTTTCTGTCTTCGTGGAGATTTCAATTTTTGACTCTGAAAATGCATGATTTAGCTTTGGAGGCCTTCATAAGAAATGTAGGTGTATGTCTTGGCTTCGAAACCCCATAAGATACACCTCAATCGAACTTCGGTAGCCTGAGTTATTGTTGTTTAATCATAGTGCGGTTAACTAGCCTGATTGTGAGATTCTGGTTCTGTAATTTGAATATTTGACCTAGATACACTACGAACTGAACTGAGTGATATTCATCAAAGTTGTAGCTATTTGTCTTATCTTCGAAATGGTATAAATTGCACCACAATCTGATAAGCGTAGCTTCGGTTGTGACCGATACGCTAAGAGACGTCAAACCTGCTATTTAGCTTTTGTCCTTAAAACTTGATTTCAAGTTGCATTCCCAGACTTGCTTTGTATTTGGATAAACTTGAGCCTAGTTGACGGGCTATTGTATTGAGATTTATTAAGTGTTGAATTGGACTGAGTTGAGGAAAAATAATGAAGCCATAAATGGCTGGAATATAGCAAAATACAGAGGGCATGCTGCCAAAATTTTAGGGCTACGCGGTTCCTTCAAGTTGAGTTGATCTTAGTAAAAATGAAGGGGTTTTGGGGGTTGTTTGTAACCCTATGACCAACTGTTATCTTTTACTCAAAAGTCATATTTTTATTCTTCTGTAATAGCACTTAACCGGGAAAGGCGTACGACATGTAGTCGAACCTCATTCATGCATTCCATTTACTGGCTTTGTGGATGTGCGAACTATAATTGTTTTATCTTGATTATTTTAGGGTTTCTTGGCGATTAAAGCCACTTTGGGTAAAACTTTTGAAGTATCTGTACTGGAACCGGTGAGTGTACCACTCCCCTGAATTATTGCTAAAATGGTTATCTGTACTTGCAAATTGCTATTTGAATGTCTTTATCGACTGTTTATTCTGTACGAGGTGAGTGTGTACTTTATCACACTCGTTCTCTGGCCTGTATGACTTGTTTCCTGTATATACTTGAATCTGTTACCTGCGCCTGTTATAATGTCGTTTGGAAGTGCATCCAACGACCTTCCCGTTAAATCTGAGCTCAACCTCATAGGGAGTCAATTGGACTGAGCCAGCAAGGGCTTGGTCGAGAAAATTTGGCAATCCATGGGTGCCTGTTCTTAGGAAATCTTTGGGTATTGGAGACTCTAGATTTTCGGTATACTCGAGTATTACCATTCCTGTTCCTGTTTGGTGTTCGGGCCTGGTAAGGGGTATGTTTGGTGGACGGGATTTGGCATTAAAGTGGTGTTCTTGTTGCGCCCCATTTTTTATCAAATAAATAAATGGTTTTAAAAGGTGAATTTTTATTTGAAAAATGAATTTTTTGATTTACAAAGAAAAAATGAAGAAAAATATGGGTCTAAATGGGACTCGAAAATGCGACGATTTGACCCAAAATATAGTTTAAAAAGGGTTTATTGAATTAAAAAATGGAGTCGCCACTTGGTATAGAGTTAAGGTGTACCAAGTCACCTAAAACGAAATTTTAAAGAAAAAATGGAAAAACCCTTTTTAAACGACTCCAAATCTACGTAAATCAAAGAAAAAGGTTCGGGAGTCACATTTGAAGAAAGGGAAGGCAAGGATAAAAATCCGAGGCACCCTTTCGACCTAGCCAAGGCTAGTCGCGTGATTTAGTCAAGGATTTTCTCGTTTTAACCAAAGAATTTATCACATTTGGATGTACTATATGAATGCAAAACATTTAGAATTGTGACGCCCAATAATGACTCTTTGGAGAGGTCACGAATAATGCAAAAAATATAAGACTCTAAGAAAAGAAATAAAAAAATAATTATAGAAATATACATGTCTTAAAGGAATGCATCATGTCGGGTACGGGGGACTAATGTTCGTGACTCAATTTTCCCTTTAATAGAGGGAATACGAGCGTGCTAAGGCTAGAAAAGCCAAACTCGTCCATATCCCATATTCGAGGGGTTATTTCCCTAATCTAATTATGCAAATGTACTAGCCTAGTTCCAATTCTTAAATGGGAATGCAAGTCTAATGTCATGTTTTCATACAAAGGGGTAAGTAATATACATATAAGGAAAAATATGGGGAAGGGATATACGTATAAGGAGGAGATGTCATGTAAAAAATGATAAAAGACCCTAAAAAGTGAAAATATGCATGAGATGAAGTGGTTCTATCACACAATCATGATCTAACGTGCGGATGGTTCCTAAGGGTCTAGCGTTGGACTAGCCCTTAACTAACGTTCTCTCACAAGCATTGGATTTGTAAGAGCTCGAAGGGAAGACCATGACTAGCATTGGACTAGCCACGGTAACTTATATTCCATCCACATAATCAAATAAATACTAAAGCAAATAGACATGCAAAGCATATAGTTTCACATAGCACGTAGCACATAAGCATGCTTATCTAGATGCAAAAACCTAGGAAAGCGATAACACATAGCACGTAAGCACGCAAACCACACAAAACAAAATAAAACCAATGAGCCCTAACTATTACATTCGAGGGGGGGCCTACTACAATCTAAAAGGGGAAATAAAATAAATAATAAAAATAAATACCTAGCTATTACAAATTTGGCATTCAAGTGCCTTTCAAATGATCAAAATTGAACTAAAATAAATATACACAGCTAAAGCCAATAAAGCAAATAAATAAATAAACATCCAAGAGGCATACAATTAAACACGTAAAGTCACATAGGGCACGTAGGGTCAAATAAAGTGCAAATAAAGGGTTAGCGTGTACCTCCCTTGAAATAGTGTCCCTAATGAGGCGAAATTACTAATTTACCCTCCAAAATAATAAAAAGGTCAAGGTACCACTTTAATTATCAAATAATCACAAAAAATAAAAATTGACCATGAAACACAAAATAAAAATTAAACACGAAATAAAAACCAATCAAGGAATGAAACCACTTAAAAATAAATCATCTATGGAGTGAACAAGAATTTAATTAAAAAAAACTCTAAAATGAAGAACTAAAACTAATGGAATCTACCAAAATCCAATGTTAGACTTTTCAAAAAAGAAAGAGAAATCGATTCATTATGATTAAATGACAAATTATTTAAAATTTCTACTATAATCCAAACCAAAATATAAATCTACTAACCATTATTAAACCTTCAAAAACCATTATGAAAGATCCCCTAAAAATTAACCCAAAAGAAGAAGGATAAAACCTTATCAAAGAATTGACATTTTAAGTGACAAAAAGGACTATTTTTCAATTATCAAGGGCCTTAGTGGATTTAAGCATGATTTAAGGGGTTAGAGTACAATTTTCTTTTCAACATGCATGCAACTACGTAGGAAAGACTTTGTTCTTATTTCTGCAACATGAACTACGCAGCTATCCCTTTTCCATTTTTTGTATTTGTGAACTTCCTTAAGCTTTTGGGCCAAATCAAATGCAGTTCGCACAAAACAACCAGCCACCACCTGATCTACCCACTTTACAATGCAACAAAAGACTCAATCAAACAAAAGGAGCCTGCGAAGCCAATTTTCTGCTGCCACATTCATTCCAGAGTTTTTTTTTTTTTTCAACTTTAAGCTTTCAAATGCAGGTTTCATAGAAGACTTCAAACAAAAGCCAGCAAAGACCATCACTCAATCACCATTTAACAACTAGACACTTTGATTAACACAACACAGCTGAACATGCAACAAAAGAAGCAGAAAACACCCCCAAAAGTTCACGCAATTCAGCCGAAGCTGTGCTGCGTTTTTTTTTGTTGCAACTTTCGAGTTTTCTGATGCAATCCAAATGCAAGGAACAACTTAGACAACAAAGGTTTGGACTGAAGGAACAATATTACCAAACATTTCCCACTTTTAGCCACAAAATCCTTATGTTTAAGCACAAAAAAAAATCAAACGAACGGATCAGGTAAGCATCCAATAACGGTTTTCTTTAGCCATTATGCTTCTGCAACTTCACTAGTCTCCAGGTTTCAACAATTTCATGGATTTCAATCACATCTCGACCAGTAATGATTTCAATCATAGAAATGCAGTCCTCTTCACAAAAAATCTGCTGCAACAATCCGAAAAGGAAAAGAAACCCGCATGTACTGCTGTAACAAACTAAAGACTTTAAACTTGTTGCAGCAGGTTTTGTGCACCATCCTTTCCCAAAAAATCCAAGACTTAACCATTATGAGGAGTTAAAAAGCAGCCACAAACTCAAGCAACAATTCAGGACACTAGTTTTTTTTTTTTTTTTATAAAAAAAAAAAAAAAAACCTGAACCTCTAGCCCCCACAAAACCGGCATTAAACAAAGCCCAACCTCAGATCTGTACATGCCCAAAAAAATCTGAATAGAGATCAATCAAAGTTGGTAACTTTCAGCATTTTCCTTTCGGCTAAGACCCAACCATACAGGAGCTGACTCATTACCCCAAACATCAGATGTATCGTTACCCAAACAAGTGCCATCGAACCCAAGCAAAAGCCATCAATCAACATTGAAGCAAAAATAGAACCAGAAGACAGTAACGGAATGCAAGTAAGAACTAAAGGAAACAGCTTTTAGCTATAAAAGATGAAAACAATACCTGGAACGCGGAATGGAATGTGGGATGACCAAGAAAAACTCAGATGATCTTCCCAAGTTTTAAACGTTGAGGATGGCTCCGTCACCTTCCCTTTCTGCAAAACCTTAGCCGAGAATCCTTCTTGCCACGCCCTTCCGTTTCCTCTATCTCTCTACCCAAGCTCGCCTCTCGGTCTCTCTTTCTTTTACTCTATCTCTCCAACCCCAGATCCTCCAGCCGTCCCCTTTTTTGCTCTCTTTTATCAGCCGTCCAAACTCTCCCTCTTTTCCAAAACTCCAGCCACCTCTCTATTCTCTTAGACTTCCGCCGTCTGCTCAAAAACCCCTTTTTCTTGCCGTCTCTCCTTGCTTTTATATGGGGAACCAATAAACCCTAAACCCTCACCTCAAAGGTGAGGATGAAGGGTTGGTTCCTCCCCATATCCTTAGCCATCCGATCCATCAGCCAAAATTCCCATGAAAAGGATATCATTTTATGCCGCTGCATGTGCGGCTTCTCATAGGGGATTTTTCTGATAAATCGGATGGCTGAGGATATGGGGGGAAACCAACCCTTCATCCTCACCTTTGAGGTGAGGGTTTAGAGGTTATGGTTCCCCTATAAAAGAAAAGGACGGACAGCAAGGAAAGGGGAGCTTTTGGGCGGCTGATTGAGTGAGGAAATTAGAAAAGAAACCGGAAAGGGGAGGTTTTAGCAGGGGGCGAAAGAGGGAGAGCATAGGGGGAGGCGGCTGAAATCCGAAAAAAAGGAGAGATTGAAAAAGGGTGTGAAAGGGTAGAGGAAAACAACGAGAGAGGTAGGCAGCTTGAGAGGGTTTTTGAAGACGGCTGGAGAAAGCGAAAACCCGAGAGCTGAGGGTATCGTTCGAGAGCTTGGAGAAGCTGCGGAAAAGAATCGCAGCAAGGAAATAGGGAGGAAACTAAAAAGGGCTGAGAGCCAAAAGAGAGTTGGAACCGGTGGCAACCACGGAGGAGGAGCCTGCCGCCACCATTGTTGCCAGAAACGGTGCTGTAAGCCTTTCTTTTCGCTTTTCTTACCAATAGATTGGGTTTGTTTGGTGTTCTTGATGGCTAATATGATGTTTCCCGTGTGTGAGCCTACCCTTTTGTTCTTGTTCCTAGATCCATGGTAATAAGTAGGTTGCCTGTTAGACTCCTTAGATTGAGTTTTTTGCTGCAACAAGATTGCATCTTTTGACTTGTTGCAGCAGCTTAGGCATATTAGTCTCCCTTTTCCTTTGTTTGCTGAAGCTGTGGCTCGGTTGATAGGCTCGCTTTTGTTCTCTACTTTGATTGGAATGCCATGAATAGCATCTAATATTAAAGCTGCGTTTGGAAAGGTCATTAGCTATGAAACTAATGAACGAATCTGGGGTCTAAGGAATTCCTCCTCTGCTCAGTTTTTTCCCTCGTTGTACATTCAGCGTTGCTTCTTGGTGATAGTTTTAGGAAGCTTGATGAATATTTGGGATTGTTGTCCAGTTTAAGATCATCGCATGCTGTCAGATTCACCTGCAAAAATTGTAAACGGAAAACAACAAATCAGTGAAAGAAGATTGTTTTCTTGTGAATGCATTTTGAAACTGGGAGGGACCTGAACTTTAACCATGAATGGGGTATTCATTTTCTGGTTTGGGTTAAATGTCTGTAAGGGCTAGAGTTGAAGATTTCGGCAGGTTTCATGGCACTTGGTTGTGTTGTTTTGTTGCATCTTATGGAAACACTGAAATTAAATCTATCCAGTTGTACGTTACTTCGCATGAACTTCGTGGGTTGTTAGCTTAGAGTTGCAGATTTGAATTTTTATTTACTTCAGTTTCTATTTGATTGTCTTTTGCTTGGCCGCAAGGTATGTTTTTGTCGAAGCTTGTGTTTCCGGGCAACAGCCCAGAGTTCATTTGTTAATTCGAGTACTCAGTGTTGTCAAGGAATATTTGGATGATAATTTTTTGCAGAAAATTGCCGCAAGAAATCTGATCCTATGGCCGTGCTCTGCCTTGTTTCCCTTCGTTTGCACGAGTAGTTCCTTGTGCATGATAAATGTTGAGTTTGAATGCAGCGTAGTGTTTGTAAAATTTTCTGGGGGGAGGAAGGCAGTGACTAAAATTATGATTTCGCTGTTTGGCATGAGTAAGTTGGGTTGAAGTTTTGTTTTTGGGCATTGGGTGAGGTATCTACAAGTTTCATTGGGGCGTGTAAATATTTATAAACATGCTGACATTGTAGAAAGGAGGCTGCGCGAAATCTATTGTGTTTTTTTTTAGATTCTTCCCTTATGCATCTTTGCTGCATTTTGTGCACTTTCAAGTCTGTTGGGATGTATTCCTTCGTGAGTTAATTACCAAAAATAGGCAATTGGGTTGATGCCTTGTTATGATATTGTTCTCTTACCTCACGAATCATGAGCAGCTTTCGGTTGTGGAAATTGAATAGCATGGGGAAATAAATTGCAGACTTGTTTTCCTTCATAGTTTGTATCGAATCTGCATGATATCTTTCTAAGTCTTAGCTTATTTCTATATGGAAGTCATGTGTTTCGTTGTTTGACTTGAAGTTATGATTCTTGGTTGAAAAGCTTTGAATCAAAGTTTGTCTGGAATCCTCATTTGAAATGAAATAGCGGCAGGTTTGAGTTGCAGAAACATAAGCTTCGTATCTTTGCATGAGTTTGCATGGAACAACTTTCAGAAATTGCCACTTCGGTTCCCCAAGTCTCCTCTTGTTTCACTATGGCCCAATTAGTTGGAAAGCTTAATCTTTTTGCCCCCTTTAACATGCTATTTTCCCTTGGTTCGCTTTCATGTGATTATTGAACAAAACATGCATGAGTTTTTGGGATGAATTGTTGAGGTTTCATAGCTTTTAAGAGATTTATGACTTTAATTTCGTTTGTTTTCTTTAGCAAGATTTTGGGATCTTTGGTGTTTAATCCTAGCAAATTGATTTTCATTTGTTTTATGTGATTTTTATCATTTGATTGGGGGTCTCACTCTAGGTCCTTAATGTTGTTTTTTTATTTCTTGTTAGCTTTTAATTTTTATGGTAATAATAAATTAATCCTTTGAATCCTCTTTAATCTTTTAAACGGATCCTTTTTTGTTTTAATTGGATGAATAGGGGTTGTTTAACTCATTTTGAATGCTTTGTTTAGTCACTCAATTTTATTTTATTTCCTTCCTTGAGATTTTGTTAATTAAAGTGATGCTTTGACCCTTTTCCTTTTATTTTTGGAGGGTAAATAAGTGATTTCATCTCAATAGGGTATCAAATCAAGGGAGGTACACTCTTTCCCTTATTTTGATTTCTTTATTTGACCCTACGTGCGTAGATGTGTCTTATGTGTGCAATTGCATGCCTTTAAGTGTTTATCTCATCTTCACTTTATTTATTTCTTTGGTTGCTTAGTTTTTGCTTTAATTTTAATTCAATTTTGATCATTCGAAAGGCACTTGAATGCCAAATTTGTAATAGTTAGGTAATTATTTTAATTATTTCATTTCTCCCATTAGATTGTAGTAGGGCCTCCCCCTAATGTAATAGATAGGGATTTATTTGTTTTATTTTTGCTGTGTGTGATTTGCATGCTTATGTGCTATGTGTTACTGCTTTCTTAGGACGTGCATTTAGATATCATGCCTATGTGCTATGTGTCTTATGTGATTTATGTGTTTATTTGCTTTATCATGCTTTATCTGATTTTCTTAGACTGTAATAAATGCATGTTATCACACTAGTCCAATGCTAGTTGTGATTCCTTTCCCGTCACCACACTAGTCCAACGCTAGTTGTGGCTCTTTGTTCCGATTTCCCACTAGTCCAATGCTAGTGAGGATTCATAGACATGGACTTGTCCAATGCTAGACCCTTAGGGACCTCCCTCGTTAGATCATGTTTGTATGACTACATTACACTTCATGCATATTTTTCCATTTTTTAGGATCTTTGTCACATAATATTTCCCCTAATAAAATATCCCTTACCCCTATGTATATAACATTTAGATTTGCATCTCATTTAGGAAATTAGGGGGTAGATTAGTGCATTTTGCCTGATTAGACTAGAGATGCCCCTTGGATATGGGATATGGACGAGTTTGTCTTTTCTAGCCTTAGCACGCTCGTATTCCCTCTATTAAAAGGGAAAATTGAGTCACGAGCATTAGTCCCCGTACCCGACATGACGCATTCCTTTAAGACATGTATATTTCTATAATTATTTTATCCTTTTCCTCTTCTTAGAGTCTCATATTTTTGCACAATTCGTGACCTCTCCAAAGAGTCATTATTGGGCGTCACAATTAATGTGATCGGCACCATTCAAGCTTTGAAGAGAAATTTTGCCCCCTGATACCCTCCTAGGTCTAGGGTTGCATTCATATAACCCGTCCAAATGTGATAAATCTTTTGGTTAAAATAAGAAAATTTTTGACTAAATCACGCAACTAGCCTTGGCTAGGTTGAAAGGGTGCCTTGGATCTTTATCCTTGCCTTCCCTTTCTTCAAACGTGACTCCCGAATCTTTTTCTCTGATTTTCGTAGACTTGGAGTCGTTTAAAAAGGGTTTTCTACTTTTTTTCCTTTAAAAATTCATTTTTGGGTGACTTGGTACACCTTAACTCGTTACCAAGTGGCGACTCCATTTTTCATTCAAAAGACCCTTTTTAAACTATATTTTGGGTCACATCGTCGCATTTTCAAGTCCCATTTAGACCCATGTTTTTCCATTTTCTTTTAAATCAAAAAATTCACTTTTTAAACCAATTATTTATTTTTATAAAAAATGGGGCACGACAGCTGGCGACTCCACTGGGGACTTAGAGAGTCCGAGCAATTTTGATTTAGTCAATCTTTTTCTTCTTTTAACCTTTTTATATATCGCGTTTTGATGTTTAGGGGTGCATTTTCCTTTTTTAGGATTTTTGCATTTCGCGAGTATCAACTCGCTCCCTCACACATTTGCGTATGATTGATTTGATGGATGAATGGTTTATTTATGTGATTTCGCGCTTTGCATTGCATTTGGGTGGGGGATATTACCCTAGAGTCTCGCGTTGGTTCTCGATCCCTATCATCCAAACGAGCACTAGCATACGTGCATACGCTTTAATTTTGTACCCCTCATTTATTTTTCTTTTAGTGGCTTGTCACGCCACTCCACCCTATTAGGTTTAGGCGACCCACTTGGACGTGTGATCGCGACACGACGTGTGCGTAGCATGATCCGAGGGGTCACTCAATCTTCTGCTTTAAGCTTTGGGTTAATAGCCTTTAGCTTTTAGTCGAAGGTTGAGGATTTTTGATAGATTCGCTCAGACATGTGGCCGTGACACGACGTGTGCGTAGCAATGTCTGGGGAATCGCTCGAGCCACCGACAAAGAACCTTGGGATTGATGACCCTTGGTTTCCAAGTCTGAAGGCTCGGGGACCTAAAACCTATCGAGTCTAGATGCATTAGTGAGCCAATACCTCACGCATCCATGATAGCTTGCCTAGGGTAGAGTCTGCCTTACCTTATTAGGGACACTATTCACGAGGGGAGGGATCCAACCCCTCTTTTCCTTTTATTGCTTTACCTTTTTGTATTGTTTTGCTACAATGTGTTATGTGTAGTTATCCGATTGAACTAACTTTTCTTGGTTTTGTCTCTATTGCATTCATAAACCCTAGAAAATAAGAGTCCTGGCATGGTACTCTCTAGGAGCCTACCCTATTTGATGTGACACGTTTAAATTCAAAGCTTCGCATTCGCAGCATCAATACATTTTATTTTAGGCCCACCCTAGCGTACAAAGGGTTCCTTTTAGGCCATGATTTCATTTCAAATTGCATATTTAATTGCTTTAATAAATTGACATCATGTATAAACCTTACAGGGAATGCCATTTAGGGAATCCCACATTAGGAATAAACCACCCTGTGTCTCGGATATATAATCCAATGAGACTTGCACGTTTATATTTCCCGTACCATCCAAAGGGGTAGTGCACGAGGTAAGGTAGGATCCGATCATTTTCATAGAGTGATCTTTGGAATAGGAGCGTTTAAATAATCACTTTTTGGCCATTTTATCAAGATTGGTAAAAATCCCTTGCATGAAGGACATTAATTTGAAGAAATTCACCAATATTTCCTCACTGTTGAGATGATAAATAAATTGAGGCCGAAATTTGATATTAGAAGGCTCATAGACTAATGCATCGCAATAAATATTTGAAACTACTAATGGATAAATTGATTTTTAAATAAGCTGTCAATTCCATTCAATCCATTGGACCATTTTATTCATCAATTTCATCCAGTCCATTTTATCAATTTGTTCATTTTTAGGGCAATCTAGTCGATTTTGAATAGATCACTAATTCCATTCAATTCATTTGATTAGTTTATCCATTCTTAGGGTAATCTTATCGATTTTGAATAAATCATCAATTCCATCCTATTCATTTGACCTGCTTATTCCCTTTAGGGTTTAAGTCTAAAGTTCACTGAATAAATTAGTCAAGACATTACAATCCTTTCAAGAGTAAGCTCTCTTTCACATATCATGTGTTGATCAAAGTAAGCAATCCATTCGGACTTTGTCCTCATTTTTTAGGACAAATGTTTCTTCTCATGCCAAGTTGACCAAATTTTTCAAATCATTTTTCACTCATTCAGTTGATCGGATTCATCAGGTATTGTATGGTGCCTACCCTAGAGGATTTCATTTTCATGTTAGGCCTACCCTTGGCATAAAAGGGTTCCCCCATAGGACATGCATACCGATTTTATGGTCTTGCTTACTAACTCATGATATTTTTTCTTTTGTTTTCCCCCTCCCCTGCATTCATAAAAAAAAAAATGTTTCAATAAGGCGAAAACATTTTTCTATATCTGATGATAATTTTGATCTAATTACTTGGGCAGACCTTGCAATGAAAACATGAAAGATCCATCTGAAAGCTCTAGGCTAAAGTCTCTGAGAGACTTTATAATTGTTTTTCATAGGAAAATTCTGTTAATTTGATTTGTTAATACATTTTGTTTCAAAAAAAATGGAGACAAAAGTGTATTTATGTAGAGCTTTTTAGAAGTTTTTCTCTTCTCATTTGTATTATAATTGAACGAGAATTTTTGTTTTAAACTTTTTCAGCAATAAAACTTTGGACAATTATTGCTTTGTATATATATTCATGTATATTTCATTGTTTATTTTTGCTCATTGGAGATTTCATGATGAATTTTAAGAAATAAGATTAAATTGGGATTTTTTCAACCTCCAGCCTGAAAATTCGCAAGTGTATGCTTTCTAAAATCCTTGTGTACACTAGATTGGTGATTTGAGCTACACAATAAGAGTGCTCAAAATTAAAAAGAGGTCACTCAAAAGGCCCCATGAGATACCTTTTCTTCTTCACTTAACCCCAAAATAAAATCAGTCACATTGATTGATAAATTGCAAATTGGGGCGATCTTTGCTTGAGAAATGTCCACTGTGTCTAATTATATTCAATTCACATCTAAGTGAAAGCAAAATGTGCATTATTCTTGTTTGTTTTGGAAATTTGGAATGATACTTCGAGCATTCGTTTCTCTACCTATACAGATTTTATCATTTGCTCTCTCATTTGAGCCTTTGAAAGAATAATTTTCGTTTCAAATAAGTGCCTTGATGATCACTACCCTACATTGGAAAATTTTCAAATATCAAAAAGGGGAATGGATTCTCAATGACCATTTCGTTACTTTGGTTGTCATAAGGTGTAAGAATGATGCTTTGGCCATCGTTTCTACAATCTAAACACTATTTATCCCTTGCATCCTCCATTGAGCTAAAATAGGTGGTTCTTTTCAAAAGCACTTATGATCGTACCCCACACCGAGGAAGGAGATTGGAGGATTTTTCAAAAGAAGGAAAAAAGAAGAAAAGGGGGCAAAAATGCTAAAATTCAAGAAGAAGGAGGGAACCGCAAATTGGAGAAATTTGATTCCACTTGGGTTTCAATTTTGAAAAAAGAAGAAAAGAAAATGAAGAGTTTTGCCCGGCGGATCACCTATGTTTCACAGATATGGATGAACAAGAGTCTTCCTCAGTCAATTAATTCAGATACATGCAAGAAATTTCGCATTAATGAAAGTTTTCCTTTCAGAGTTATTGTAAGGAACGGAATAAAAGTCAGGCCCTCTTCTTTTCCAATCAAACATTCTATCCCTAGTTATCCCTTTTGAACCTTCAGAATAAAATACTTCATTTGGCAACCCCTGAGAATCGCAAACCCCACACTGGGGCAAGTTTGAGCTGAAAAGTAAAGAAAAGTTTCAAGAAGTGAAAAGTGATAATGCAACAAAATCAAAAGACAAAAAAAGAAAAGAGAACCTCAGTTCAAAAATAAATTGGGGCAAATTTTGTGAAAGTTCAAAAGAATGGCAGAAGGCCGAAAAATGTAAAGAAGAAAGAAAATGAAAGAGAAAAGCCTCAATTGAGCATAAACTGGGGCAAGTTTTGACTTAACCCTAAAATAGGGTTGGTGCAATAATGCAATCTCAGACCGTTCAAACCACTTTTAAAGTTTGCTTTCAAGCCTTAACCTTTTCCAAGCACCTCACCAGACCCCATTACAAAAGCCGAAAGTCCTGGCTTCTGTTCTTTGCAATGGCCCTGTCAAGAAAATTTCTGATGCCGGAAAATTTTAGCTGTATTTCTGAATTGCTTGGGTATGGGGTTGATGCTACTCATCATGTGAAAACCCACCAGGTCGAGAAAAAGGAAAAAAGCAAAAGCAAAGCAAGAAAAGTAAATGCGAGAAAAATTCGACGCTGAAGTCCCTGGTGAATGATAAGGAAAATGCAAACAAAGTCTGAGATTTTTGAGTTCAAAATGGGGGCAATTTTGAAAAAATGCGATCTTTGGTGCAATGTCCTTGAAAGTCTTATTTCTTTAACTATCGCTTTCAAGCCACATTACAAGCTCATAAAGTCCATCATTGACTTATCCCTTCACGACAATTCAAAATAAGGATTATGCTCATAAGAAATCCATCAATCATTTGTGATCATAAGGGTATAACCAGTTTTCGCATGTTAGCTATCGTTTCTACCCCTCTGTTGCAAGCATACAAAACCTATGTGTTGACTAAGTTTCTTAAGAAACAAGGGTGACAAACTATTTGCTTTCACTAAGATGTGGTATTGAAGGGATTACGTACCAGTTGGCACAAGAATAAAACAAAATCTTCACCTCCCATTTCCTTTAGCCACTTCCGAATCAGAAATAATGCCCACTTGATTGGTCCTGAAAGATGAGCCAACAAGAAATGGTGACCCGTTACCCTGAGCACCGATGCTAAAAGGGAGGAAGAAATCTTCTTCAATTTGGTGTTACTCTAAAGGATTCATCATGAAATTTCTGCATGAGTTCAAACTCAACGTTTAAATTTCTTCACATTGTATATATGATTATTTTCTAAATTTTAGAAAGTGCAATTTCTCTTTGTTCAAATAAATGGGGAATCATCTGAACAAATTTTTGCAATCAAAGGAGCCCACACTGGGGCAAATTTTTATTTGTGAGATTTCGCGAAATAAGCCCACGTTGGGGCAAATTTTTGTAACACATTTGAGGATTTCGCCCAAGAGTCAAGTAATATACTTTTGATTTCAATAACACTGCTCTTTCCATGAGTAATAGTTGAAATATTTTAAAATAAAGTGCATGTTGTACTTTGGCAAGCCCCTGTGCAAGTATCCATGGCTGAAATCGATGAAGAAGCGTAAGTCAGAATCTTACGAATCAAGGCCTCAAGGAGGAGCAACCATGCCACAATGCAAATCAATTGATCGGTTGCGTAATAATTGGTGGAAACTGGGGCCAATTATTTTTGAAAAAATTCTCAAAAATCAAACTTGAATTTAATTTCTTGTTCCTTGACAAATTTCAATTTCTTGTTGATGAAATTTCAGCGCCCGCCGCGCACCCTTCCCATTCTTGACAACCACATTTAATTCACTGATTTCTCCACCGTTAGCATCGAGTCCATCTCACTAACGTGTGTGTTTCTTTTCTTCTACCACCGTTAGTATTGAGTTTATTTCACTAACGTGTGTGTTTTAATTCTCAAGGCAGGCTCGGGTTTAATCTCACTGACCCGTTATTAAGGCAGGCTCGGGTGCTATCCCACTGACCGATTCTTACGGCAGGCTCGGGTTTAATCCCACTGACCAACCGACCGCTTCTCAAGGCAGGCTTGGGTTTAATCCCACTGACCAATTTGACAAAGGCAGGCTCGGGTGCTATCCCCAACTGACCAAGTGATTGGATTGAAGCGAATGCAGGCTCGGGTGTTATGCCCACTGATCCACGATTATCAAGGCAGAAGCTCGGGTTTGATTTGATCCCACATGGACCAACAGAAAATGATCAAGTGTAGTGGCAAGCTCGGGTTCAATCCCACTGACCGATTATCAAGGCAGGCTCGGGTGTTGATCCCACTGACCAAGAAAATGATCAAGTGAATTGCAGGCTCGGGTTCAATCCCACTGACCGATTCTCAAGGCAGGCTCGGGTTTAATCCCACTGACCAATTCATCACACTGGGGCAAATCTTCGGATAATTTTTCGAGCAAGTCTTATACAGTCTCTTCATACATACCAGCATTCCATTTTCATTGCCGCTAAACATGGGTCAGTCCCACTAGCGTGCATTTCATTTGCATTGCCACTAGCTGTGGGTCAGTCCCACTAGTGAGCATTTCATTTACACTGCCACTAGCCGTGGGTCAGTCCCACTAGTGAGCATTTCATTTGCACCGCCACTAGCCGTGGGTCAGTCCCACTAGTGAGCATTTTATTTGCACCGCCACTAGCCGTTGGGTCAGTCCCTTCGGGTCAGTCCCGATTTAAATTTCATGTTGGGGTCAGTCCCCTTCGGGTCAGTCCCGATTTTAAATTCCTGTTGGGGTCAGTCCCCTTCGGGTAGGTGCTGCAAAACGATTCGAACCGCTCGCGAGCCGCTCGAGTCAAAGCTCGACTCGAGTTCGGTCAAACTCGAGCTCGAGTCGAGCTCGAGCAGCTCGTGTCGAGCTCGAGCAGCTCGTTTATAAATCGAGTCGAACTCGAGCCATCCTATATTAGACTCGTTAGCTCGTCGAGCCGCTCGACGAGCTTTGTGAAATTACAAAAATACCCCTATTTATATAGCTAATTACTAAGTTATAACACATTGAATTCGAGTAATGACTTAATGAGTAATCAGAGTATCAGACAAGGCGACCAAAAATTACTTTCCCCAAATTGAATTCCATTTGTAATTATTTCTCCTCTCCCGCATCTCTGTTTGGTCTTTCACTCTTTTCTTCACACTTTCTCAAGCCCTAGCCATCGCCGCCACTACCCACGACTGCACCACGCTGACCACAGCCACCACCGCCACTGCTACCCTTCAGGCCTCATTCGACTGCAATTCGACTTCATTCGAGAGAAACCTTCTTCCTCTCGAAGCAATTCGACTGCAATTCGACTTCGTCGTTGGCTCAGCTGTATTCGGAGTCCAGGGAGCAAGAAGGAGCAAGAAGAAAAAGGAAATAAGCGACGGGGAGAAAGGCTGGGGGGGACTTCGAAAAGGCAAGGAAAATTGAAAAAAAGAGAGGAAAGAAAACGGACGGCGGACTGCGGAACAAGGAAAAAAAATAGAGAGAGCAAAAGAAGGAGAAAAGAAAGAGCTTTGGGGCTGGAAGGAAGAAGAAAAATCGAAAGCCAGGCCAGAAAGAGTAGGAGGGGGTTTACGGGCAAGAAAATCAGAGGGTGAAAGGAAGCCAACGATAGAGAAAAGGGGGAAATCTGGAATTTGGGGGCGATCTTCAGGGACTAAACGAAAGAGACAGAGAGAGATAGAAGGAAAACGGGAAATTGGGAGTGAGCTTGAGAGAAAAAAAACAGAAAGAAAGAAAATCTGGAAGAAGGGAAAGCAGGAGAGGCTTGCGGCTGAGAAAGAAAACAGAGCAAAAGAAAGCGACGGAGGAGGAGCTGGAACTGCCACCAATTCGTCGGAATCCACCGCTGCCACCACCAGAATCTGCCAGTATTACTTGCAAAGCTTCATCAAGCAATATCACTGTAAGCCGTTTTCTTTTCCTTTCTGTTTAAATATCGGTTTTCTGTTTTCCCTTCTTCAAGAGTGAACGCTGGAAATTCCAACCCCAAACATGTCTCTGTGAATTGGTTATTGCAATTTCCTTGATTGATTGTTCATCATTTTTTGATCGTCCGTGCTTTTATAGCTAAGTTTGTTTGTACCCTTGACCTGTTCGATGAAATGCCCAATTGAGAATCCTCCTTGAAGATGATTTTTGCCTGTGTGTTACGTGTGAAGAAAAATGAACATTCGGTTGGCTTATTGCCTGTCCAAACCTAATAGCTAATTTTTCCTGGTAAAAGGCAGTGTTTTGAGAGGCTTTGAGGTGTTGGTTCTTTGCACTTTTTCTGTCTTTATTTCTTTCTCTATGCTTCTCTATGTTTGAATCCGAATTGATGTTAGGGGAGGGACGTAAATCATGCATTCAACACTTAATAATCAGGAACTAAATCATAAGCCCTCGGTTGCTGCTTATTTCCCTCGGCTTTAAAGAGAAAGCGGCTTTGCAGTTAAGTGCTATTTTTTTGGGGCTGGTTAAGTGCTATTTTTCGAGAATTGCGCTTGTTAGTCTTGGTGGGCTGTCCAAATTTTAACTGTGCCATCTCCAAAATTAGGATGATCAATATAAGCTGCTGATATGACTGACTAGTTTGCACTCGAATGTGAATGAATTTCTCCTTTAAATTATAAGACAGTTGTCCAGTTAATGCCTTGTTTACAATTTTGATGCTCAGGTTTTCCTCCCCTCTTTGAGTAAAATACTTGCTTTAAGCTGTCTAGTTAACTTACAGAGTAGATTTTCCTCATTCAACTAGGTACTAGATTCAGTCCCCTTGATTAGTTTAGTTATATGTTCAGTGAGTACATGTCCGAAAGAGCAGCCAATAAATGCTAAACACTGTCTAAGCCATTTTACAAAGAACAATTGCGGAAACTTAACTTCAGCTTATTGGAAGTTTTTTTTTAATATTGAATATCTGATTTTGGTTTAGCATTTGCAGTGATGTTTTGGCTGATACTTCTTGGCATTCCTGACTACCATTTCACCGTAAGCATCCAGCAAAAGTGCTTAGTGATGTTTTTGTATAGCTCCTTGATTGGCACTTATTTATTTTGGGACGTATTGAGCAGGTTGGAGCTGGGACTATGAATCCTCTGACATTTCTAAGAAGACAAGAAGTTCGTGACTTCAATGACTTCAATGACTATGCTTAGTTTGTAATTTTTAATTCAATATGTTTCTGTAGTAAGAAGTTCTTGGCTTGCTTTTGGTTGTTATTTACTTATTTTCTGATATTGAACTTTGTGACCGAGAATGTGAACTTTGTATGAAGTGTTTGGTATTTAAATTCTAGGAACTTATGTGGTTATGTATGGTTCTAAATTTATGATGTATTTAGTGAAAATTTGTAGGCCTGTTTTTTGATTATGATAATGTGAAAAATTATGGTCATTGCTACACATGAATTGTAACGCTATGATTTATGCGGCTAATTGGTTAGGAATTAGTTGATAAAATGATAATTTTAGTTAGATAAGTCACCAAAATTCGAGCTAAACGAGCCGTTAACGAGTGGCAAAAATTCGGAGCGGCTCGCGAGCCAGAAATCGAGCATCAGCTCGCGAGCTTTATACGAGTCGAGGGGCTTTCGGAGCTTAGTTTTTTTTTAGTCGAGTCAGCTCGAGCTCAATTCTCTTAGGGCCTCGTCTGAGCTCGAAGCTCGAACTCGAAGCCTCCATCTATTTTTAAGCGAGCTCAGGCTCGAGATAAGTCCAAAACTCGACTCGACTCGGCTCGTTTGCAGCCCTACCTTCGGGTCATTCCCGATTTAAATTCCTGTTGGGGTCAGTCCCCTTTTAAATTTTCTGTTTGGGCCAGTCCCATGTTTAAATTATCTGTTCGGGTCAGTCCCGATTTAAATTCCTGTCGGGGTCAGTCCCCTTTTAAATTTCCTGTTCGGGTCAGTCCCATTTAAATTTTCTGTTCGGGTCAGTCCCGTTTAAATTTTCTGTTCGGGTCAATCCCGTTTTAAATTTTCTGTTCGGGTTAGTCCCGTGGGGTCAGTCCCATGATTTAAATTTTGTTCGGGTCAGTCCCATGATTAAATTCATATTCGGGTCAGTCCCATGGTTTAAATTTTTGTACGGGTCAGTCACTCATTTCAAAAGCGTCAGTCGTTCGAGTCTATCGCAGCCCGAAATACATAGGCAAGATTTGGTGTCTATTCTGTCTCAAGTTTTCAAAACTCAGACAAAGAGGGGCAAACTGTAGACACCAAATTTTTGATTTTTTTTAACTTTATTTGTTTAATTAATTTAATAGGTTTATTTGTTTCAATTCTAGGGTTTTTATTTTTATTTTATTTTATTTTATTTCATTTTGTTCTGGTTTATTTTATTTTTTATTTTTGTCTTCATACTAAATTTTAGAAAACAAAAGAAAAAGGAAAAAAGAGAAAAGGGAAAAAAGAGTGAAAATGGCAAGTGGGAAGGCATGCATTTGGACAAGTGTCTCTTTTATGTTATAGACAACTATGCACCTAAGGGGTGAGGTGTTAGGGACACTTGGTAAGTTTAAGGAATTTTTGGGGAAAGAAAATGAAAAAAAAAAAAAGAAAAGATGGGGTTTTTAGGGCCGAAAGAGAAAGAGAGAAAATGGGGGGCTTCGGTTGAAAGGAAAAAAAGAGTGCTTCATCGGAGGCAAAAAAAAAACAGAAGCAAAGAAAGAAACAGAGGAGGGTGCGGCGGATGGAGCAAAAGGAGAAAGCTGAGAGGGCAGTGGCGGCTGAGTTTTTGATCAAGAGCGAAAGAAAGAAAAACAGAGGGAGCAGGAAGGGAGGTCGTGACCTGCAAAACAAAAAGGAAAAACAGGGGAAGGGCCTGCGCAAGAGAAAAAGAGAACGCAGGGCTTCATCTTGGGGACTAAGGGAAAACAGAGGAAACGAAAAAGAAAGAACAAGATGGAACCTAGAAATTGAGAAAAGTTGAACAAGAGGGAAAGTTTTGAAACAGAAATAGAGGAGGAAAGAAAAGATTACGGACGCAGGAGCGACCAGAGGAGGAAAAGTCCAAGGAGGTCTTCATCTGAGGAGCCAGGAAAAGAAGAGAGACATCAAAGCAAGGGGCGGCACAATGAGAGCCCACACCAACTGGGTCACGGCCATCGCCACTCGGCCCACTCCAATCAACCACACCGACAAAACCTACGGCGTCCCTCGGCGGGAGGAGAAAGAGGAAAAGCTTGGTTTTTTTTTTCGTTTGAGAAAACAAAAGAAAGAACGGAAAAGATGAGAGTGTCGGCTGAATCTGGAGGAGATGGAGAAAAACGCAGAAAAGAAAAAAGAAAGCCAGGGGGACAAGTTTTTGGGCTGAGAAAGAAACTGAAAACAGGGAAAGGGGGAGAAGCAAGAAGAGTTTCGGGAAGAAAAGGAAAAAGCCAAGAAAACAGAAAAGGGAGGTCAGCCAAAATAACACAAGGAAACTAAGAATTGAGGGAGGAATTGAAACAATTTCGGCTGTGTAAAGGGCAAGAAATTGAAGAAGAAAGCAACAGAGGAATTGAAGTTTGTAGCCGCCGCCGCTCACTAGATCCGCCTCTGCTCGCCACCACAACGTCGGACTCCACCGCCACCGTCTGTAAATTTCCGTTGTGATAGGCCCCTATAAGTCAGCCTTTTCTTTTACATTCCAGTCCCTTTTCGGAGCATGTCTACCGTGGATTGTGGTGGCAAATTTTCATGTTGGCTGTTCATGATTTTTTGATTGTACATGTTATATGTGTTGATTGGGTTGAATGTCTTGGGTTGCTGGTAAAAATTTCGGGACAGGATATAGCTTCCATTAAGCCGGGAATCGATAATGTTTTTATGCCCATTTGGTGTTCGATGAAATGACCAAGTGAAAGTTTTACTTTAAAAATGATTCATCCGCATTTTGCATATGAATAAAACAAGCGGACTGCCAGTTCAACGTTTGTCATGATTTTTCATGGAAGAAAATGGAGTTGTAGGAAAGGTTCTGACATGCTATTTTTGCATCTTTTCTGTTTTAATCTCTCTTAAATGAACTCGAATTAGTGTCATGAGTTTGGGAGAGATGAAGCTTGTACGAGTTCTAGGAATGACTAGAGTTGAAGTTGAACCTTCTGTTGTTTTCTATCTGCAAAGGAGAATGAAACCGCAACTGAAATTTTGCCCGCTTGAAGAAGATGATTATTTTTCTGTTCTTGTAATTTCAGTCCCGCGATTTCCTATTTCTTTGTAATTTAACCCCTTGATTTGTGTTAATGCTACTATGGCCCAATGGCTTGATCTATTAAAGAACCAGAAAACAAATTTGCAGAATGGTCCTCGGACTTTTCCTTAATTATGTTACAACCCTAAAACTTTTAATTTCTTTCAATTGGATCCCTAATTTAATTGTAAATAGGCCCCTAAACTTTATTTTTCTTTAATTTTGGCCCCAAAACTTTGTTAATTTTGTTAATTAAGTCCCCTCTTCTTTTAACTTCTTAAATGTGGGTTGTTTACATGATTTAATTGATTCAATTTCATGTTTATTTTTATCTTTTGTGATTACTTGTTAACTAAAGTGATGCCTTGACCCTTTCTTTGTTTTTTGGAGGATAAATAAATAAATTCGTTTCATTAGGGCCCCAACTCAAGGGAGGTACATTCTACCCCTTATTTTTACTTTATTTGACCCTATGTGTATTTATGTGATTTATGTGTTAATTGCATGCCTTTTGAATGTTATTTTATTTTATTTATTTATTAATTCGCTTTATTCGTTTTAATTTCGTATATTTATTTTAGTTCATTTTGATCATTTAAAAGGCATTTAAATCCCAAGTTGTAATAGTTAGGTTTATTTTATTTATTTTCATTTCCCCCGTTAGATTGTAGTAGCCCCCCCCAAATGTAATAGTTAGGGTTTTATTTGCTTTATATTTGTCTTGTGTGATTTGCATGCTTACGTGCTATGTGTTACCGCTTTCTTAGGACCTTGCATTTAGATATCATGATTATGTGTTAAGTGTTTATGTGATATTATATGTTTACATGCTTTTATTATGTCTTACATGATTAGTTAGTTATAATTGATGTATGACGTCACCACACTAGTCCAACGCTAGTAGTGGCTGTTCCTGATTTCTCACTAGTCCAACGTTAGTGTAGACCTTTTATTTTCTGATTTCTCACAAGTCCAACGCTTGTGAAAATTTATAGATATGGGCTAGTCCCAATGCTAGACCCTTAGGAGCCCTTTGAGCGTTAGATCATGATTGTGTGATAAATTCACTTCATCTCATGCATATTTTTCATTTTTTAGGGTCTTTTATCATTTATTTGCATGACCCCCTTTATATGTATATCCCTCATCCCATATTCTCCCTTATACATATATCCCTTACCCCATGTTCCCCTTATATATATATATTCCTTATCCCTTTGTATGATACATAACATTAGATTTGCATTTCATTTAAGAATTAGAATTAGGATAGTACATTTGTTTGATTAGATTAGGGAACATCCCTTGGATATGGGATAAGGACGAGTTTGGCTTTTAGCCTTAGCACGCTTGTATTCCCTCTATTAAAGGAAAATTGAGTCACGAACATTAGTCCCCCGTACCTGACATGATGCATTCCTTTAGGTCACATATATTTGTATAATTACTTTTATTTTCTTTTCCTTTTCTTAAAACCTCATATTCTTGCATTATTCGTGACCTCTCCAAAGAGTCCACATTGGGCATCACAATTAATGTGATTGGCATCAATTGAGCTTTGAAGAGAAATTTCGACCCCCAATACCCTTTTAGGTCTAGGGTTTGCATTTATATTGTACATCCAAATGTGATAAATCTTTAGGTTAAAATAAGGAAATCTTTGACTAAATCGCGCAACAAGCCTTGGCTAGGTTGAAAGGGTGCCTTGGATTTTTATCCTTGCCTTCCCTTTCTTCAAATGTGACTCCCGAATCTTTTTCTCTGATTTTCGTAGACTTGGAGTCGTTTAAAAAGGGTTTTCTATTTTTTTTTCTTTAAAAATTCATTTTTTTAGGTGACTTGGTACACCTCAACTCAATACCAAGTGGCGATTCCATTTTCCATTAAAAAAATCCTTTTTAAACTATATTTTGGGTCAAATCATTGCATTTTCAAGTCCCATTTAGACCCATATTTTTCTTCATTTTCTTGTAAATCAAAAGAAATTCATTTTCCAATCAAAAATTGAATCAAAAGCCATTTTTCTAAACTCGTCTTTTTATTTATTTCTTAAAAAATGGGGCGCGACACATATTACATTAGGATGTTTTAAGTTGCATTTTTTCTCTTTTTCCTTTTTTTGGTTTCTTGAATAATTTGTTTATTTACTTTCATGTATTGCATTTTGCATCTTGGGGGGGGGGGGGAATAGCCACCCTAGAACCTTCACACACATTTGATGCTATTTAATCCCTCCCCTCAAAAGGAGCACTTCATACTTGAATACGTTTTACTTTATAACCCCTCATTTCTTTTTACTTTTAGTGGTTGTCACACCACTCCACACTATTAGGATTAGGATCGATCTACTTGGACATGTGGCCGTGGCATGACGTGCGCGTAGCAATGTCCGAGGAATCACTCGAACCAATGACTCATAGGCCTTGGGATTGATGACCCTTCGCCTTTGGTCTGAAGGTTTGAGGACCTGAAACTTTATCGAGTCTAGATGCATTAGTGAACCCAACCTCATGCATCCATATTAGAAATTATCTAGGATAGAGTCAACCTTACCCGAATAGGAACACTAGGCATGAGGGGAGGGATTACACCATTCTTTCTTTAATTGCCTTTTATTTTTCATATTGTTTTTTTTTAATGTGTTATGTCTTATATATCAATCGAACTAACCTTTCTTTGTTCTATTGCATTCATGAACCTTAGAAATAAGAGTTCTGGCATGATACTCTTTTAGAACCAACCCTTTTAAATAGATTATTGAACGTTAAAATTCCGGTGTATTGCATTCATAGGTTAATAATTGCACATCATTTTAGGCCCACCCTGGCATACGAAGGGTTCGTTAGGTCATGTTTTAATTTCAATTTGCTTTGATAAATTTGCATCATGCATAAACTTTAGAGGGAATGGCATTTAGGGAATCCCATGTTAAGAATAAGCCAACCCTGTATTCCCATGGGTATTTAACCCTGTTTTGGAATTTTCACATTTAAATTCCAATTTAACCGGAAAAGTGGGACCTGTAGGTAAGGTACTTGACACCAATTTCTTGTCTCTAGATGGAACCGCCTCGATGAGTCTAGCAAATATTAGTAACACCGATTGAGGTACAGAGGTGGCCCGCATTGCTTTCACCTAATGAAATTAACCAAGTAGCCTCTCACTTAAGACCAATCGGGGATTTTAAAGATATCAAATCAGACGGCTACATAGTAGAGGCTTTGGTACATTTGTGGGACCCTATTTGTTCTGCATTTAGACTAGGCAAGAAGGAAATGATCGTGACAATTGAGGTATCTGGCCTTCTTAATTTACCGATTCATGGTACTGCTGTAATATTTCCCTTTGTGTCTAGCAAGGACGAGTTTTGCCATTTCACTGGGTTAAAGGAATCCGTAATACAAGGGTTTGACCAAAGCATAGATGTGAAGTTCTTATTTGACCGATTTGCATTGAGGGATGGGTTCGAGAGACACTTAGGAGATTTTCATTTACATCCGAGGCAATGTGGGAGCGTAAAAAGTTGTGGGTGTATGGATTGGTTATGACCAGAACTTACCTTTTCCTGAGGAAAGACAAGAAGATAGCTTTTAAACTTACCAAAGTCATGTTTGATCTATTTTTAGGGATAAAAGATAGGCAATGCTCTTTGTTCCGACTATCTTAGCCGATATCTTTGTACCTTGCGCTACTTGCCAAAGGAGTGGAAAATTCCTTCATGGATCAAATTTAGTTCTGCACAAATGGGCTATGGAGCACTTTATGAGACGATCACCTATTCCTGATAGTCTGCCGATGTCTGGGTATAATTGGATAATCACACATCACAAAAGGGTTAATGGAAATGGTTTGCCGAGTAATGCATCTGAATATGTGAATTTCTTAAAAAACTTGCCTGATCAGAATGTTAGATGGGTTTTAGATTGGACTAATTATGTTAAACCCGTACTTCTCACCAAAACATCAGAGTTCATTCCATTACGAGGCACTCAGGGTATCATAGCTTATACTCCGAAGAGGTTTCTCCGACAGTTGGGCCGCATTCAAGAGTTGCCGTATACACTTGATTTAATCGAGTTTACCATTGTTTTTGAGAAAGAGATGTGTTCAAGTGAAATTTTGATGAAGATTTCTATCATTGAGGTCTGGAAGACACTGTCCGACGACGAGCACGTCAAGTACATTCCTGAATTCAAGCAAAAAGGTTTAGTAACTCCGCAGTATGAGGATTGGCTTAAGGGTTTTGGTACGCAAGAATAGCAAGACGAACCATCCGAGAAGGTCAAAAGATTGATGGCCATTATTAAAGCCAAAGACAGAAAATTTGCAACTAAAAGAGTCCGTCAAAGCTAGCAAAGAGATGGCAGAGAAACATAAGGAGGCATGTGAAAAGATGCGAGAGAAACACCAAGAATTGAAAAGAAAATGTGGAGAACTGTACGATCAAGTGGAACAAATGAGGAATCGCTATACCAGAGAATCTAAAGATGCTGTAATAGATAGGTTGAAAAGGTTTAATGACGTTGTACGAGACTTTCTCCGAGGAATGATGTAAATAATGTTTATAAAAATGGAAATTTGAAAATTTGAAATGACTTTTCTTTTGTGCAAAATGGTGGTCAAGATCAGGTTTGATAAATGGGTCCCACTTTGAAGGTGTTGCATCATGTTAGACCTATCCTTGGCATAAAAAGGACTCCCCAATAAGACATGCATCTGAATTACTTAAATTTTTACTAACTCGCGTCTTTTTCTTTTTATTTCTTTTTGTCAGTAGTTAATCAAAAGGGGAATCTAAATAGGTTTTTCCTAAATTTTCAGGTAATTACAAACATAGCTACACAAAGAAGCCCCATCATTACACAATCGCGTAGCCGAGCTTCAAGAAATAGTGTAAACATGAGTACACATCTGAATCTCTAATATCTACAACGACATCAGTTTTGCAAATCTGGGACAACTGACAAAGTAAAACAATTGAGAAAGAGTTAATGAGAACAATGGTTGCTGGTAGTAGCAGCGGTGTCCAACATGATCCCTTACCTGCTAGCCAACCTGAACCTCAACCACTACCCCTACCATATACTCAAACCTCTTTTGCTCCGCATTTTGTAAATTCACCTGAGGAATCTTTCACCTATCCTATTCATGGCCTCCCACATACCTACACATCCAATATCCAAACCAATCCTCCTCACCCTCAAGTTCCTCCAAATTATCCACCTATTGTCTGAACATGCCACTTGAACCTCAAGGACCATATTATTATTCCACTACAGAACCATTGACGCTAGACACCGCTGCACAAGGAAAAGTTGAAGTAGGAGAATCCTCCGTGCCAATTGACAAGAATCTGTTAAAGAGGTTGGATCGATTTGACGAGTTCATGAGGAAGAACCAAGGCTTGAGCAAACAAGGAGGTTTGGACTTTAACGAATTCTGCCTGTTTCCTATAACGAATCTGTTAAGGAGGTTTGCAACTGCCTATGGGTTTTAAAACACCCAAATTTAGCAAGTATGACGGAACGGGCAATCCCAAAACACATCTTCGAATGTTAGCAAACAAATTAGGAAGGCCAATAGATGACGAGAATTTGCCCGTTTGATTGGTTCCCGAGAGTTTAGAAGGAGATGCACTGGATTAGTACTCCAATTTGAAGCCTGAAGAGATGAGGACATGGTTGGATTTGTCAACCGCTTTTGTAAGACAATATGAGTATAATTGCAAGCTTGCTCCGACGAGGACCACACTTGAGGGGACTAAAAGGAAGCCATCTGAAGATCATAAGATATATGCAAAGCGATGGAGGAAATTGGCTGCTAAGGTGGAACCTCCTATGACTGAAGAAGAAATTGTCCGTACGTTTGTCAAAGTTCATGACCCACCATATTTTGAGAAAATTTTTTGCATGACGGGATGCTCATTTGCAGAAATTGTTAACAAATTGGAGGAGTATGATGAGTTCATAAGAGCAGGAAATATTGTTAATGTGTCAGCTTTGAAATCGCAATTAGAAGCTTTGCAAAATCAAAACAAGAAATCTCAGTTCAAAAAGAAAGAGTGGGAAGCTGCAGTTGTTTGGGACCAAGGCTTTTATTCCCGACTTAGATAGCAACAATATCCCACCTATCCATCCCGTTACCCATACCATCCACCCCCTCGACCTGTTTATCATACTTCTATTAACCATCCTCGACCCCGACCAAATTACCCAAACACACCCACAACACCATTTCATATTTCTCCACCTAACTTTCAAACTAGACCTCACTCTCCTTATAATCCAAGACCTGCTTCACCAGCCAACCAGAGTTATAGCTATCAACAAATCAATGACCCCCAAAACCCAACCCCATACAGAACTTTCACCAATCTAGGTCGGCCCATTGATCAGTTGTATGAACAGCTCAAAACCGCAAGAAAAATTGGTACGATACCTCCTACAGTCTATCATAGAGGATTTCCCCTTGGTTATGATCCTCAATCTTTTTGTGCTTATCATTCTGGAGCTCCTGGACATTCTATTGTCAATTGTTGGGCACTTAAGCATAAAATTCAAGACATGATTGAGGCCGGAGACATAGTTTTAAGAAGGAGAGAGGAACAAGGACCAAGTGTTAGCAAGAACCCTCTTCCCGCGCACAAAGATACTGTTGGAGTTATTACTATTGATGAGGAGATCAAGGAACCTAATCAATACATTGTGGATGAAATTGGGGTAATTGAGGTCATCGGAGAACCATTCATACTGGAAGAAGAAACCTCCGAAGTCAAGAAAAATGCTGATCCTTTCATTTTAGATGTGATACCTTTTGAATGTGAGCCTTCAGAACTTGTGGTACTCGAATTGCCGGAACAAGCGCCTGTTCTTAATCTACAAGAAGTCTCGTGGAACTATAGTGAGCCTATTTTGTTGATTAGAGGAGAAGAGATGCCAAAGAAGGAGGTGGCCGCCGTTACCAGATCTAGAAGAATCATAAGTGAACCTACAGTCAACGAGCCATCAAAAGCAAAGAAAAATGCCACGCCGACATGACCAGCTGTGACTGAAGAAGAGGCATTCAATTTTCTTAGGATGTTGAAGAAAAGTGAGTATAAGGTGATCGAGCAATTGGATAAAATGCCCGCTCAAATTTCTATGTTAAATTTGCTCTTAACTTCATAACTTTATAGAGAAGCTCTATTCAAGGTGTTAACTGAGGCTCAAGTGCCTAAGAATATTTCGGTTGACAAATTCACTCATGTGGTTGAGCATGTTTTGGTTTCAAATCATATTTGTTTTTCTGATGTGGATCTAACTTCTAAGGGAATTGGACATAACTAGGCGTTGTATATCTCAGTCCGTTGTAATGGGAAGTTGTTGCTGAGAGTTTTGATAGACAACGGATCTGCTTTGAATATCTGTCCATGGAATACTTTGATTAAATTGGGATTTCAAGAAGCTAAACTTTGGCAATCTGCAACTGTGGTGAGGGGATTTGATGGCGCTAAAAGAAAATCAATGGGAGAAGTGGACTTAGTATTGCAAGTAGGACCTGCCCAATTCCAAGTCATGTGCCAAGTCATGAATTTTTCAAGTGTTTATAATCTTCTGGTTGGACGACCTTGGATTCATGCTTCAGGTGCTATACCATCTTCGCTCCATCAGATATTGAGGTTTGTAGTGAATGACCAATTAATCACAGTGTTTGCAGAGGATGATTGTACTATGATCGTCAATTCCGGACCAAAAGAGGAAAGTGATAGAAAAGCTCTGGTTTCTCCCCACCATGTGGCTGATATCGTTTCAATAGGTTGGGTATCTAAAGACAAGGCAGTGATGGAAATGAATTTGCCAGAAGCCAGCATTATGATGGCTAAAGAAATGATTCGATGAGGATACGAGATAGGCAAAGGTCTAGGGCGTAACTTGCATGGAGTTCTTGAACCAATAGAGATTCAAGGAAAGAAGGACACCTTTGGACTAGGGTTTCAACCTACTTCCAGGGACAAGAAAGAAATATTGGATCACAAGAGAGTAGAAAAGGAAGGAAAGCAAATTATTAGGAGTATCCCACCATTACACTACACTTTTCCCTATCCATCGGAGGTAATCGGATTTGAATCGGACCCGATCAATGAGATGGATATCAGTTTGTCTAAGCTGTTCATGGGGGTTACTTATGAGGGCGAGCCGTCAGAGAATCCAGAATTTTCAGAGGTCTCTAGGGAAGCAATGAAGAATTGGACCGTTGATTTTCTTCCCTTCCAAAGGGAATTTCAGTAAATCTAGGGGATTGCCTTTGGTTGAGAGCGATGAAAGAAATCATTCGCATTGTTCATCTTTTGCCTTTCAGTTTTGTAAATAGTTTTGAATTAGATGTCTTTTCAAAATAGGTCTTATGTTAAATAGCGTACCTTTTGTTAAGCAGCATATTATGACATTTTGTCATTTATTTGAAATTCAATGAAATGCACAGTGTTCATTTTTCAATTATTTTATTTACGCATTGTTGTATCTATCTCATTCTTTTTCAGATGGCAAAAAATAAAACACATTGACCCTTTGGATATCAATATTCCAGAATTTAATGACTGCAATCTTGATATCTCTCACAAATTCGAAATTATGGAATCAGAAATTCAAGATGAGAGCGATAATGAGGAAGAATCTGAATCTTTGTTAAAGAATCTTGAACAACGACCTTAGAAGAAACATAAATCATTAATATTGGCACTGAGACCGAGGTTAAGGAGATCCAAATTATCATTCATTTGAATAAGAAGCAGAAAAAAGAGATGATTGAATTCTTGACCATGTTTCAAGATGTATTTGCTTTGTCCTATGATGACATGACAGGCATTTTAACAGATATAGTGGTTCACAATTTGCCAACGGCCCCAAATTTTTCACCGGTGAAATAGAAGCCTCGCAAATTTAAACCGGACATAAGTCTTAAAATCAAAGAGCAAATTGAGAAGCAACTCAATGCCAAGATTATCATGGTATCTCATTATCCTATTTGGCTTTCAAATTCAGTCCCTGTCCCGAAGAAAAGTGGAGAGGTGAGGGTATGTGTTGACTATCGAGATTTGAACAAGGCTAGTTCGAAGGATGATTTTCCCTTACCAAACATACATATCCTTTTGGACAACATGCTGGGCATGAGATCGAATCTTTTGGCGATTGTTTCGCCGGATACCATCAAATTCTAATGGCAGAAGAGGATAGAGAGAAAACTGCTTTTATTACTCCTTGAGGAACATTTTGCTACCATGTATGCCATTCAGATTTAAAACTACTAGAACTACTTATCAAAGGACCATGCCCAGCTTGTTCCACGATATGATTCATAAGGAGATGGAAGTTTATGTGGATGACATCATAATCAAATCCAAAAAAGTGGAGGATCATTTGGTTGATTTGAAAAGTTATTTGAAAGGTTGAGAAGATATAATTTGAAATTAAATCCTGCGAAGTACGCTTTCGGGGCTCCTGCCGGTAAATTATTGGGGTTCATTGTTAGTAAAAAGGGCATAGAGATAGATCCGACAAAAATTAAAGCAATTCGTGAGATGCCAGTGCTAGCAACACAAAAGAATGTGAAGAGTTTCTTGGGAAAAATTAATTTCATTGGCAGGTTCATTGCTCAATTGACTTCTACATGTGAGCCTTTATTTAAATTATTGAAGAAGAATGTGTCATTGTATTGGAGTGAAAAATGCCAGCAAGCTTTTAATAAGATCAAGGATTACTTGTTGCACTCTCCGGTCTTAGTGCCACCCAAGTCGGGTCGACCTTTGATTATGTATATGTCTATGCTCGATGAGGTTGTGGGATGTGTTTTGGGGCAGCATGATGACTCTGGGAAAAGAGAGCAAGCAATTTATTATCTTAGCAAGAAGTTCACACCTTACAATGCAAAATACTCATTTCTTGAAAGGAGTTGATGTGCATTGGCTTGGGTAGTTCAGAAACTGAGGCATTATTTGCTTAGTCACACCACTAATCTTATCTCTCGTTCAAATCCTTTGAAGTACCTATTGGAGAAACCAATGCTGACCGGACGCATGGCTAAATGGCAAATGATCCTTTCTGAATTCGATATCATCTTCACCACGCAAAAGGCAATCAAGGAGCAGGCTATCGCAGATCATTTGGCTGAAAATTCAAGGGAAGATGATTATCAGCCATTTCACACTTATTTTTCGGATGAGGATGTCTTGTTTGTTGGTATAGCGGAAGATATGAATGAGCAATGCCCTGAGTGGAGACTATTCTTTGATGGCGCTTCAAATTCTTTCGAAGTTGGGATCGGAGCTGTTCTAGTATCGCCTGAAGGAAAACATTATCCCGGTTCCGCTAAACTGTGATTCTTCTGCACTAACAATATGGTTGAATATGAAACTTACATTTTTGGACTCAAAATGGCGTTGGAGATAGAGATCAAGGATTTAATAGTGTTCAGTGATTCCGATCTACTCGTGCATCAAATGCTCAAAGAATGGATAAGTCGACATTCAAAGATTTTGCCATATCATTGCAATTTACTGGATTTGGCAAATAAATTCAGAAGTTTGGAGTTCAGGCATATTCCACGTGCTCGAAATATTTTTGCTGATACTTTGGCCACTTTATCTTCAATGATTCAACATCCAGATGAGTTAGTGATTGAACCTATCCAAATTCAATTACAAGAAAAGCCTGCATATTGTCTGGTTATGAAAAAATCTTTTGATGGTCGTCCCTGGTACAGCGATATTAAGGAATTTCTCAAAATCGGGTCCTATCCTTCAGGTGCTGATACGACTACTAAGAGTGTCTTGCGTAGATTGTCATCCAAGTTTTTCTTAAATGGAGAGGTGGTATACAAAAGGACGTCAGACTTAGGCCTTCTAAGATGCATTGATGAAGATGAAATATATTATTTGATGAAAGAAGTGCACAGTGGTGTATGTGGATCACATATGAATGGACATTTATTGGCAAAGAAGATCATGAGAACAGGATATTTTTGGTTACTATGGATCATGATTGTGTAGTTTTTGTCAGAAAATGAATTAAATGTCAATTGCATGGAGATTTATACGTACTCCTCCCATGGAATTACACAGTATGACTGCTCCATGACCATGTTCAATGTGGGGTATGGATATAATTGGAACCATTGACCCTCCTGTTTCAAACGGGCATCGATTTATTTTGGTGTTAATTGAATATTTTACCAAATAGGTCGAAACTGAATCTTACAAGCACGTGACTAAGAAGGTAGTGACACATTTTATAAGGAAACACATCATTTGTCATTTTGGCGTGCCAGAGACATTAATTACCGACAATGCAAAGAATCTCAACAATGACATGGTGGATGGGTTATGCGAACAATTCAAAATCAGGCATCGAAATTCTACTATTTATAGACCACAGATGAATAGAGTTGTGAAGGCAGCGAATAAGAACTTGAAAAAGATAATCCATAAAATGACAAAAAGACATCGTGATTGGCATAAAAAGCTCCCCTATGCATTAATGGCATATAGAACTTTTACTGTGGCAACGCCTTACAATCTCATGTACAGAATGAAAGCAGTTTTGCCATCTGAGATTGAAATTCCTTCATTGCGCATACTAACGGAGACCAAACTGGATGAAGTTGATTGGATTAAACAACGTCAAGAGTAGTTGTCTTTGATTGATGAAAAAAAGTTAGATGCCATTTGTCATGGTCAGCGCTATAGTGAGAACCCAGAAAAAAATATATTTTTATTTTAGGCATTATTTTATTCCTATGCATACGTTTTTATATTTTCTTTATTATATTAACTTTATAGATATTTTTATTAGTAAATATAGTTTTAAAATCATTTTTCTAGTATAAGTTAGTTCATGAAAATTAGGAGTGTATATTGGACGTGGACCCTCTAGTGCGTTAAGTGAGAGAAATTCGGCCAATTAGGTTAAATTTTGCATAAAGGGATTTAATTATTAGGTGTTAGGAAATAATTAGAGGTTACCTAGATGGATTAACCATGGGGAGACAAGAAAATAACTTTTAAGCAAAAACAAAGTGCCAAGTGTCACTTTCCTATTCGAGTTGACTTGCCTAACTTTCTTACCTTTACTAAAACCTTCAATTTTGACCAAGAAACCATCTTCATTTCAACCTCTTGGCCGAACCTCTCCTTGAGAGAAAAGAAAAGAAAGCTTCAACCTTTCATCTTCCATTCTTGCTTAAATCTTGAAATCCAACCGATTAACTCTTGAATTTGTCCACCAAAGTGACTTGCTAAGGGAGTTTGAAGGTCTTCGTGGAGTTGTTTTGGAGGAGAAACCCCTAAGCTACTACCTTTCTTGAGGAGTTAAGGTATTTTGCTTGGAAACTCATTCTTTGTTCCTAATCATGGTAAATTGGTGACTTATGGTAGCTAACTAGGTTATTTTATGGAAGATTTCATGGATTAAAGTGGAGTTAGCTAAATTTCTGATTTTTTTGGGGATTTTTGTGTTTTCATATGATGGTTATGGTTGGCCTTGAATTGATGGCTCTAAATTGTGTTAAATGGATCCCTTGTGCGTTAATTGAGGTTATTTGCGAAAAATTTCAGCTTGTGCGGAAAATTTCAGATTTAGGGTTTCTAATTGGGGCTTTTCTATGGTTGGTTGTTGAGCTTCTAATTGGCTATGATTGAGGGGTATTATGACCCTAATGAAGTGTGTTGAATGGCCTATGAATTGTTTGGGTACTTGTGGTTATTTTGGATGCATTTAAATGATTGTTTGTAGGATGGAAAATCTGAAATTTTAGGGGAAATGCTGTCCAAATGTTTAGGATATTGGATTCTTGTGAGTTTGGGTTGAGGTTGGATAGAAATGAAAGGTTTTGGGGTTTGTTTCTACTTTTAGCCCTAAATGTTATGTATTTTTCATTTCCAAACTATATTTGGTTTTGCCTTAATAGTTCATTTAAGAGGTATTCAACTTGTGTCCGAGTCTCAATTGTGCTTTCTTGATTGTTATAGGGCGTGCCGGAGATCCGAGGCTTACGTCGGGCGAAAACTTGTGAAATTGATTTGTTTGACTTGGTGAGTGTACTACTCACATGTTTGTTATTCTGTGGGTTTATTGTATTTGGAATCTGTGATTGGATTACTTGTAATTATTGTTTATGCTAGGTGAGACGAGGGTGTACTTTACCACTCTCGTACTCTATGGCTTACTTGACCGTTTACTGTATCACTTGAAATTCTCATGATTGTACTTGATTTGGTGTCGTTTGGACGTGTATCCAACGACCTTTACTGTTAACTCTGAGCTCAACCTCACTGGTAGTCAATTGACTCGAGCCAGCAAGGGCTTGGTCAAGGGAAATTGACAAGCCATGGGGACTGTTTTGGGATCTTTCGGTATGAGACCCTTGGTTCCGGTATACTCAAGTATTACCAATTCTGTACTGTTTGGTGTTCGGGCCCGGTAAGGGGAATGTGTGGTGGACGGAAAATCGGAGTAAAGAGGAGTCTACGGTTATGATTACCCTTTATACATTGACGGAGAGTCAATGAGATGAGATCAAGTATGGCAAAAGAGGAAAATGGCTCTTGAGAGCCGTCTGTATCCTTTTATTCTCTATAGTTGTGTGGTGTTGATTTTGCTCACTTGATGAACGTATTTGAATTGAATATTCTTGTGTTTACGTGATCCTGGTATATTTGCGTGATGGTACCTCATTGGGCGAAAGCTCACTCCGTTAATTTTGTTTTCCTTACAGGGAACAATCTTTTGGACTTTTGATTTTTGAAGAATGAGTTGAGCTAGTTTAGATATTTTTGTATAGCTCCTCAGTGGTTGAAAACCCTAATTGTACTTGGATTCAAATGTTTCCTTTTGATTTGTACGAATATGGTTTATAAAAGCGTGTACTCATGGTCATGTGTTATATTTGGTTTGTATATGTCCATTTCAAGGATTATATGAAGTCACTTGTATTTGATTGGGTCCCGGTCGGATTGTGACATGGCAGTCACTATTCACTTTCCGTTTCGATTTTCATTTTCCGTTTCATGATTGTTGGTTTGGTTAAGCGCGCTAATATATTCTGGAATGATTTGAATTGTGCATAACCGTCTTAATAGTCCTGGCGAGAGTTGGGCAGGCAGTTCGCTAACCCCTTTGGTACGCCTTAGGGGAAGGTGGGGCTGTCACAGCTATCAAAAGAGAATGGCCCGTGCTTACAACAAGAAGGTCAAACCACGACTATTTGAAGAAGGAGACAAAGTGTTGAAGCGAAATTTGCCAGTGCAAGAGGAGGCCAAAGGCAAGTATGCACCAAATTGGCAAGGCCCTTTTATCATCAAGAAGGTATTGCCTGGTGAAGCACTTACTCTCGCAGAAATGGATGGACAAGTTTTCCCTCAGCCGATCAATTCGGATATGTATAAGAAATTTTTCATTTGATAAATGGAAATTTCCTTTCAGGGTTAATGCGAAGAATGGAATGAAAAGTCAGGCCTTCTTCCTTTCCAATTAAACGTTCTGTCCCTAATTTTCTCTTTTGAATTTTCAAAATAAATTATTTTGTTTGGCAACCCTTGAGAATCACAAACCTTATATTGGGGCAAATTTGAGTTAAAAGAAAAGAAAAGAAAAGCCTTAAGAGGAGAAAAGTGATAAAGGAACAAAAAGAAAAGAAAATTAAAAAAAAGAATCTCGGTTGAGAATAAACAGGGGTAATTTTAGTTTAATCCTAAGTAGGGTTAATATGAAGATGCGAGTTCAGGTGATTTAAACACTTATAAAATCCGCATTCAAGGCTTAACCTTTTTCTTAGCACCTCACCTGACCACATTACAAAAAACTGAAAGATCTGACTTTTGTTCTTTGCATCACCTCTTTCAAGAAATTTTCTAATCACATGGCAAATGATGTCAATATACTTTCACCAATTTTTGCAAGGGAAGGGTTGTCGCACTGATACCATCATTTCTTAAAACATATTTCTGAGTTGACAAATGTTGTCGGTAAGATTTGTTCATTAGGTGAAAATCCGAAAGGGCACCTTTTCAGCAAAAAAGAGGAAAAGAAAAAGGAAGAAAAGAAGAAAAAGGAAAAGAAGAGAGGGAAAAAGAAAAGAAAAGAAAAAAGAAGACAAGTAAAAGAAGAAAGAAAAACAAGGACAAAAATGAAAATAAAGAAAATAAAAAAGGTGGGGGGTAGCCTTACTGAAAACCCGAAAGGGCGCTAAGGTAAGGTTTTATGAGGAAAAGTGAGCTTAGAATTGAATGGCTGGTGATTCAGTTCATTTGAATTTCTCTTCATGTTGTGATTCTGTTGCCAGCGTTGAACGCCAGAGGGACGATATCCAAAGGGTCAAACGTGGCATTTTGTTTGAGATCAAAGTGCTTTGGTTCATCAAGCATAAACTGTTGTGTTTACAGATTCATTTCTCTAAAATCAATTTTCTTTCAATAAAGGTAAATGGTTGCTTTGATGTTACTTGGATTTTCATCATTGTTGTGTAAATAAAATATTTTTTCATGTGTTTCGTGGTCTCATTTATCTCGTTGGGTTTATCAAATGGCAATCCCTGTGATTTATTGAAAGTGCCTGGATATCAAATGTCATATTTGATTATCATTGGAAGTTAAGAAAATTTGATGCAATTCGTAGAGCAAAATTGAGTTTTGCTACATCGGAGAAGACTGTTTAGATACTCATGTTTACACATTTCTTGAAGGAGGAATTGATCGGATGGTGGTGGCATTATCTGTCATTATGATTATTTCTTTTTTGCAAGTCCAAAAATCCAATAACATCACACTGGGGCAAATCTTTTTAGAAGAATTCATCTGTCTCCATCAAAATTTTTGAAATTCTACAAAAGGCATTCTGTAATAATTTTTCAGTTTCACGGTAGGCTTGGGTAGGCTCGAATTTTATCCCACCGACCAATTTCATGGCAGACTCGGGTTTTTTTCCACTGACCAATTATTACGGCAGACTCAAGTTTTATCCTATTGACCAATTTTCAGCAGGTTCGGGTTTTATCCCACTAACCAATTGTTACGGCAGGTTTGGATTTTATCCCCACTAACCTTTATATGTTTTCTTGTTTCAGTTCACAGCAGAATAACTACAAGTAAATATTTGGTGTCTACGTTTTTGTCTTGAGTTTCTTTGACACTCAGACAAAGAAGGGCAAGCTGTAGATACCAAAATTTTAATTTTAATTTATTTTTATTTGGTTTTATTTTTATTTTTATTTAATCAAAGTTCGCAAAAATGATAGTTAGCTATTTTTATTGAATTTGGATCATTTTCTTTTAAAAAAATAAATTTTGAAAAAAAGGCAATTCTCACAAAATTTTATTTTCAATCTTTTCAAATTCAATTGTTTCAAAATAAATGAAAATTTTGAAGGCAATCTCAAATAGAAATTTAACATTTTGTTTACCCTAAATTTGCTTTGAAAAAACAAACAAAATAAAAAATAAGAAAATAAGTGGAATACATGCAAGATAGTTAGGTGGAATGCATGCAAATGAGCCATGTGATTTTGGCTTTTTGCACACCACAACATTTAGGGGCTAGGTGGAGTTTGGAATCTGGGACAAAAGAGGAAAAATAGGGAGGGGAGCTTCGGGAGAGAAAAAGGAAAAAGGAAGAACGAAAAGAAGAAAAAAGGAGGAGCTTCAGGGGAAGAAAAGAAAGAAAGGAGAAAAAGAAAAGAAAAAGGAAGAAACAAGGGAAAGGAAGGGGGAAATCAGGGGAAGAATCTGGGGGAGAATAGAAAGCTTAAGACAAGGAATAGAAAGAAAAAGAGAGGGAAGATCAAGTAAAAGAAAAAGAAGAAAGCTGCTGCAAAAATTTTTCGTTACCAGGCTGATGAATCAGCCCTCTTTCTTGCTCATTTCTGGTCTCGATAGTGCTTATTTTGAGGAAGTTTCTTTTTCTGCACCATCTCTGGATATCTGGGAGCAACTTTCGTTCAGCAATCGTCGAGCGAAAACACCTCCAAGACAACTAAATTGGGGCTCGAAGTCGCAGGTTCTCCATTGCTGAAATTTCAGCAGCGAAGACTTTGGCTTTCAACTTCAGCTTCGAATCCCGCTCTCCTCGCGTTTAACTGGTGCTTTCTAACATTAAAGGTAATCCTTTTTATCCTTTTTTGCTCATACATCATCAGATTTGAAGCAAAAATGTTGAAATCTTGCTGCTAGTTTGGTGAACATGCTTCATAATTTTATCATGTCTGTTTCCTGATGTTTCCTTGATTGCTGTTCTTTTTTTGTTATTGTTTGTGTAATTTTGATGTTGGATTTTAGCAATAAAGGGCATAAATTGCACATTTTTTGCTAGCTTGGAGACTGGTTTGCATGATCTGTGCGTTTGATAATGAAACCCAAAAAGGTTGCAAGAAGCTTCAGGCAGGATGCATGAAATATTTTGGAAATTTCACTTTAGCACCTAGAGTTCTGCATAATTCTATTATGGCCCAGAAACTTCTAAAATCGAACCATTTCTGTCCTTATTGAGTTCTAACCCTTTTTTTTCTACATATTTTAAATGCATTTTTGAGCAAATTGTTTCTCTGATTAGAGTATAATTAGTCTTCAATAAATTTTGGTTGATTTTTACCTTGTTAGGTTTTAATAAAATTAGATGAGAATTCGATTAGGTTTAATTTAATTGGGTTTTGATGGTGGGTTTGTTTATTTTTTATTTGGTTTTGATTATTGGTTTTCTGGATTTGTAGCTTGGGCTTGGAGGCCAAAAGCCCGTAGTTTTGTTGGGTTTGTTCGGTCGAAAATGATGGCTAGCCCATCTTTTTCATTTGGATTTTCATTGGACCAAAGTGGCCATGGCCCAAGAAAAAATAATAAAATGGCCCAATGGCCTGTTGCCAGACAATTTGGTGGTGAAGTTTGCAATTTGGTCCCTGTACTATTAAATAATTGCATTGTGGCTCTAAAAACTTTAGTTTTATTTCAATTAGGTCCCTAATTTAATTGTAAATAGGTTCTTCAACTTTATTTTTCTTTCATTTTGACCCCAAAACTTTCTCAATGTTTGCAATTAGGTCCCTAACAGATTTGATTTCTTAAACAGAAGTTACTTTTCTTCTTTAATTATTAATTATATTCTATTTGAATGCTTCAATTGATAGATTTCATGCTTATTTCCATTTCTTTATGATTTATTTGTTAATTAAATTGGTGCCTTGATGATTTTTATTAATTTTGGAGTTAAATAGAGCAAATCCAATCCCCCATTAGCTACTACTTCAAGGGAGGTATCTTCTTGTGTTATTTTAAATCCTCTTATGTGCTCTTATGTGTGTAATTGCATGTTTTTAAGTAATTTTTCTTTTAGTTATTCATTTTATTTGTTTTAAGTTTCATATATTTAATTTAATTTTGATGGTTATTTGAGAGGCATTTGAATGCCAAATTGTAATAGATAGAGGGTTCAA
This sequence comes from Coffea eugenioides, assembly GCF_003713205.1. Taxonomy (NCBI): domain Eukaryota; kingdom Viridiplantae; phylum Streptophyta; class Magnoliopsida; order Gentianales; family Rubiaceae; genus Coffea; species Coffea eugenioides. The sequence continues at coordinate 25,844,147 of NC_040043.1, forward strand.
GACATGTATTTAGATAGATTATGTAATAGATAGGTTTTAATTCTTATTAAAAGTGTAATTAGTTAGATAAATGTAATAGTTAGGTTATTATTTTATTCTTTCCCCCTTTAGATTGTAGTTAGGGCCCCGAATGTAATAGTTAGGTCTTTATTTGCTTTCATTTGTTTGTGTGTTTGCATGCTTGTGTGCTTATGTATTTACTTGCTTTCATTGGGGTTTTTGCATCTAAAAATTATACTTATGTGTTATGTGCTCTATGTGCATTATGTGTTTACTTGTTTCTATTATATTTTATATGATTTATTTAAGTTATAATAAAAATGTATGACGTCACCACACTAGTCCAACGCTAGTTGTGGCCACTTTCCCAGATTTCTCACTAGTCCAACGCTAGTGAATACTTTTAGAAATGGGCTAATCCAATACTAGACTCTTTAGGCCGTCCACACTTTAGAATCACATGCTTGCGTGACAATCGCTACATTTCATGCATATTTTCTACTTTTTAGGATCTTTACCATTTTGCATGATATTTCCTCTATATGTATATCCCTTACCCCTATATGTCGCGCCCCATTTTTTGAAAAATAATTAAATTACGAGTTATAAAAAATGGATTTTTGATTAATTTTGAGTGAAAATGAGTTTTTGATTTTTAGAGAATAAATAAAGAAAAAGAGCCTAAAATGGGACTTAAAATGTGCGACGATTTTGGCCCAAAATAAAGTCTAAAAAGGGTTTTTTTTAGAAAAAGTAGGAGTCGCCACTTGGTATTGACTTAAGGTGTACCAAGTCACCTTAAATGATTTTTAAATAAAAAATAGAGAAAACCCTTTTTAAACGACTCCAAGTTTTCGAAAATCAAGAGAAAAGGGCTCGGGAGTCACGGTTGAAGAAATGGAAGGCAAGAATAAAATCCAAGGCATCCTTTCAACCTGGCCAAAACTAGTTGCGTGATTTAGTTGAAAAATTTTTCTTAATTTAATCTAAAAACTTATCACACTTGGATGTTACTATATGAATGTAAATCTAGACCTAATGGATATCAGGGGGTTGAAATATCTCTTTAAAGCTTGATTTGGTGCAAAATCACATTAATTGTGATGCCCAAGAGTGACTCTTTGAAGAGGTCACGCATATGCAAAATATGAGACTCGAAAAAAAGAAAAGAAAATAATAATATACAAATATACATGACCTAAAGGAATGCATCATAACGGGTGCGGGGAGTTAAGATTCGTGACTAGATTTTCCTTTTTATAGAGGAGATACGAGCGTGCTAAGGTTAAAAGCCATACTCGTCCATATCTCATATTTAAAGGGTTAGTTCTCCTAATTTTGGTCAAGCAAATGGTCTAACCTATTTCTAATGTTTCCTAAATGAGATACAAATCTAAATGTTATATTTTATGCATAGGGATAAGGGATATTTATTAGGGGCAATATAATGCAAAAATGATAAGTATCCTAAAAAAATAGAAAATATGCATGTAATGTAATAATTTGTCACATAAACATGATCTAATGCGTGGTCGGTTCCTAAGAGTCTAGCGTTGGACTAACCCATGTCTATAAGTTCTCACTAGCATTGGACTAGTGAGAAATCAGAAAAAGAGGGCCACAACTAGCGTTGGACTAGTGTGGAATCGGAAAAAAGGGCCACAACTAGCGTTAAACTAATGTGATGACGTCATGCATTTATTATAATCAAATAAATCATATAAACATAATAAAAGAAAATAAACATGTAAATCACATATAGCACATAGCACATAAGTATGATATCTAAATGCAAAGACCCTAAGAAAGAGAGTAAACATATAAGCACACGAGCATGCAAACACATAAACAAATAAAAGCGAATAAAGACCTAACTATTACATTCGGGGACCCTAACTACAATCTAAAGGGGTAAAGAATGAAAAATAATAACATAACAATTATAATTTGACATTTAAATGCCTCTAAAATAATCAAAAATTAAATTAAAGTAAATATACAAAATTAAAAACAACTAAAGTGCATAAAAAAATAAAAAAATAAAATAAATAAAAACATTCGAAAACATGCAATTACACACATAAAATCATATAGGAGCACATAGGAGGATTTAAAATAACACAAGAAGATACCTCCATTGACGTAGTAGCTAATGGGGAATTGGATTTGCCCTATTTAACTCCAAAATTAACAAAAATAATCAAGGAACCAATTTAATTAACAAATAAATCATACATGTAAAAAAAAATGAAATTTGATTACTTAAAACATTTAAATGAAAGTAAACAACCTATGTTCAAGGAAATTAAAACAAGTAGGGACCTAATTAAAAAAATTTAAAAAATTTTAGGGGTCAATTTGTAATTTTCATAAAGATCAGGGATCAAAATTGAAGAAAAATAAAGTTTAGGGACCTATTTGAAATTAAATTAGGGACCTAATTAAACGAAAATTAAAGTATTTAGGGCCGTAGTATAATTAATAAAAGTCCAAGGATCATTCTGCAAATTTCATAACCAGATTCTGCAGCAAACAGGCCTCTGGGCCATTCTTTCTTATTTTGCGGGCCAAAAACCCTCCTAGCCCAACTAAAACCCAAAGGAGAGGAGCGGGCTGAGCCTAACTCTTTTACCAAACAAACCCAATGAAAAAGAGTGAGCTTCAACTCCCAAGCCCATACTAAAATCCATAAATGAACCAGATTTTAATCCAACAAAAATGAACCATATTTTATACCAAAACCCAACCAAACAAATCTCAGCCCAAAACTCCAATTATCTTACCAAACCCCAACAAGATAAAATCAACTAAAAAAAAAAGTTTAATCCTAATAATGTCCTAAAATCCAGAATTAATCTACCCAAAAGACTACTTAAAAATATAAAAAAAATGATTAAAATCTAAAAGGGTGAAATAAGTTCAACTTTTCCAATTTTTGGGCCATAGTGAAATTAGGTGAAAGTTGAGGGGTTAAGTTGAAATTTTTGAAAAATTTTCATGCAAAGGGTCGAAGCTTTCTTCTTCATTTCATCTCCTGCAACTTTGCTGGTTCATCAAAATGCAAGGGAGAAACTCATCCCTTTCCGAGGCTTCAGACTGAAAAAAATACACCACATTTATACACTCAAACCCATAAACTATGCTTAAAACAATTATCAATCAGTAAAATCCAACCAAATGAGTTGCAAAATAAGCGGCAAAAATTTCAGAAAAAGAAGAAACAAGGAAAACAGGTTGAGCAAGGATTTTTTCACAAGTTTGAAGCCAAACTAAGCTTAGATGAAATGGGAAAAGATGGGATACATCACCTTTGGCCCTTCAAGAGGATGAAGATCCCGTTGAACCTCCAAACAATGGATCCAAGCGCAAGAACTTGGAGATTGGACCTTCTTGGAGCAGGTTTCAAGGACTGACGAAGCAGTGGATTCAAGCCTGAATTTGACACAGTTAGAGACGTTTTTTCCAAAATTTTTGTGAACAAAACTTGTTCTTCTATCACCATATATGGTGTAGAAATGAAAACGTCCTATGAAATGCCAATTTTGGAATCGGATTTTTCTCCCCAAAAAGGCCAGATAATCAACCCTGGCTCAGTTTTTTCTAAAAGAATTTCCTGCCTTTTTTTCTTCCTCTTTTCTCGCTTTTTCTCTCTTTCTTTTCTTCCTTTTTCCCTCTCTTTTCCTCTCCGCCGCCCCCTTGTCCTTCTCTTGTTCTAATGGATGCATTTTCATCCATTTATATGGCACAAAACCCCTAAAACCCTTGGAGCAACGATGGGGATGGGTTAGACTTTAGGGATTGATTATGAACCATTAGATGATGGATTCTGGATAAGAATTGGTAGTTGATTTGGCACTTGTACTAGAAGACTTGAAAAGAAAGAAAATGGAGCCAAATTCAAGTGGAAATTGGACCCAAAATGGTAGCTGCAATCTGGTACATGGCCTCGTCAATGGCCATGTACGAAGAAGATAATGAATAGCGCGCGTGAGTTGCACGCGCATGTGGATCTTCTCTTTTTTTTTTTTCTGAAAAACTTCATTTTCATTGTTTTTTTTTTCTTTTCTACCTTTTCTTTTCTTTCTTCTTTTTTTTATTTTTCTAAAATGATTTTTCTCAAGAAACAAATTAAAAATATAATTTAACTAAAAATGAACAAATAAAATATAAAATGATAAAATTTTGGTGTCTACAGCTTGCCCCTCTTTGTTTGAGTTTTGCAGAAACTCAAAACAAAGACGTAGACACCAAATTATTTATCTGTCTGACTTAACTACAAATCAAAACAACTAGCAAACTTAATTATTTAAACCTAGAAAATAAAAGGAGTGGTGGGATAATCCAAACCTAACAAAATAACAGTCAGTGGGATAAAATCCAAACCTGCCAAGGTTGGTAGGATAAAACCCGAGCCCAACAAAATAAAAGCGATTAGTGGGATACAATCCAAGCCTGTCGAGGCGAGCCCAACGAAATAAAAATGGTCAGTGGGATAAAACCCAAACCTGTCGAGGTTGGTGGGATAAAACCCGAGCCCAACAATATAAAAACGGTCTTAAAATAACCTTTGAAATCACAACTTTTCAAAACCTGCCCTAGTGTAGCTCTTTTTTTCTCTTTTTTTTTATGATTGACCTTCCAATTCGCAAGATTCTGACTTCCGTTTCTTCATTGATTTCAGCCATAAATACCTGCATTAAGGGAATTTTTCAAAGCACAACATGTATAAAATTTCTTGCTTTATTTTGAAAAACGATGCAATTTCTGCTCTTGAAAGGAGCAGTCTTATCAAAATCAAATTTTGGATGATAGGTTCGAAAGCATATTACTTGACCCTTAGGTGAAATCCCACAAATATATTACAAAAATTTCCCCTAGTGTGGGTCTATTTTGCGAAATCTCACAAATAAAAATTTGCCCCAGTGTGGGCCCCTTTGGTTGCAACAATTTTGTTCGGATGGCTCCCATTTATTTGAACAAAGTAAGAAATTGCGTTTCCTAAGATTTTAGAAAATAATCACATACTAACATACAATGTGAAGAAATTTAAACGTTGTGTTTAAAGTCATGCAGAAGATTTCATTATGAATCTCTCAAAACAATACCAAATTACAAAAAATTTCTTCCTCACTTTAGCATCGGTGCTTAGGGGGAATGATCACTTTTCTCTTTAGCTCATTCTTTAGGACCAAACAAATGGGTATTATTCATGATTTTGAACTGGCTTAGGGAAATGATATGTCAGGATCTGTCTTGTTTTTGTGTTCAAATTGTATCTAACCCATTCAATATTACATCTTAGTGAAAGCAAATAGTTTGTTACCCTTATTTTTTGAGAAAACTCAGTCCACATATAAGTTCTATAAGCTTGTAATATATGGGTAGAAGCGATAGCTAAACATATGGAAACAGGTTATGGCCTTATTGTGAGGACCCGAAATTTTCTTGTTTTATTTTATTTTACTAGCTTAATTAATTATTTACTCACACGTTTTCTCCGAATATTTTATTTCAACCTTTTATTGCTCAAATACATGAAATTATGGCTCACATGTATTTTAAAAATGACTTGATTCCAAAAGTTATTTTTTTTGAAAGTTCGTTAAGTGAGAATAGTGAATACGTGTTTGGAGACTATAGCCGATTTGAGAGTACAATGAGTTTGGAAAATTGGAGACTTGTACATTAGCCTTGAAATAGGTATTTTTATGTTTAAGTGCTCAAGTGATAGTTAGTTATACTATCGTTATAAGAATTTCTTGGAGATTTCACTTTATCGCGCTTAAATCGGGAGTACGCGTTTTTACGCGAGCGATTAATTGAGGGATTTAAGACTATTATTTTTAGACTATTAAGGGTGAATAATAATAGTATGAATGAAAGTGCATTAGAGGTTTAGGGCACTAATGAAATAAACTCGAGAGGAATCGAGCACGAAACGTGCGCGCGTGCGCGCGGGAGAAAGGGTTGACTTTTGAATTAATTGGAGCCACACATTTTAGCTTCTCTTGGAAGCTTCATTAGAGCCCAAAACACACTCACTTTTGCTCCCATTCCAGCCATGCACTTCAAGAGAAAAAGAACCAAGTTTCTTCTTCAATTTCTTCTTCAAATCTTCACTAATCCTTCACCAAATCACCTCAAATTTTAACCACACTTTGCTAAACACTTGGAGAGCACTTCAAGCTAGAAAAGGAGGCTGCTCTCATGGTTTTTCTTGAGCAAATAAGGACCGAAATTTCTGCCTTAATCATCTAAGTAAGTAAGTGATAATCAACCTTCAAAATCTTAACTTATGGAAGTTGTATTGCACATATAACCTCATATTTTCATGTGGGTAGCTTTATTTATGTTGGATTTTGGTGAGTGGGCTCTATGAACTGGCTTGATGGACTGATTTGTTGTGTTTTGATGTTATTAATGTTGGATTAGTGGTTAGTCTAGTGGAAATAAGTTGTATTGTTGAAGGAAAGTTCAAAGGAAGTGAAGAAGGAATTTTCCATTTCTGCCCCTGTCCATGCCGTGGCCCTTAGGGCAATTTTTTGTGGTTCTAATGACTTGTTTTTGATGTATATATGTAATATAGGTTGTGTAGAAAGTTTCATCAAAAAATTACGTGATTTGGTTGGCCCAATGTTGTGATTTCGAAAGTTCCTTCAAAACTGGAATTTTTCCCGTATTGCACTGGCAGTGTTTTTCAAACAGCTATAACTTTTTGCTCCGATGTCAAAATCGAGTTCCATTTGAGGCACTGGAAAGTAGACATTCCCAGTTTTCCAATGGTATAAAATGCATGTCCAGACTCGATCTGAGTGAACCGTACCACTCATTTGAACATGACTGTCCTGTTTCGCTGGTTCACTGGAGTCCACGTCTTGAGCTGCAACTTGATGCTCAAAGATGAGCTAGTTGTGGACAGATTTTAAAAACGATTTCTTCTGAGAAATTGTAACCTTATGAATGAAGTTTTCAACGCCACCAACTACGGTCAATTCTAAGTTGAATTGAGTAAGATATGGCCAAATTACAGACCTAGATTTTTGCTTGAAAATCCTCTTTTGGCTAGTTAAATGGCCTAGCTTGATTTGGGACTTGTTGTTTTGGGAAACTTTGATGTCCAACATCTACAAAACTTTATATTAGATGTTCCTTGGACTTTGTTTCACAAATAAACCAGATTTGGGTTGGTTGCATTGGACAAAATGTTTAAAAAGGAAAGAAGAGCTAGAAGACAGTTTTGCCTTGGGAAATTTCTTGAACTTTGATGGTTTAGTTAACTACCTTCCCGTGTGAATTTTCAAATGAAATTTGATAGAGGAGTATTCCTCATATGGAGGTTTAATTTTGCAAAATTTGGTGATATTCTAAGACCATTTTGATATGCAAATGATGTCCCGAAATTGCTCTTTGAATCTGGAAAACTTTTCCTTTTCTCTTAGCCGAATGGCTAATCTTGACTTGGGACTTGTTATTTCAAAATTCTTGGTGTTAATCACCTAAGAAAATGTATCCTGAATGTTACTTAGACATTGTCTACACAAATGAACCATGTTTGAAAATATTTCATTAGCCAAATGATTTAGAAAAGGGAAATGGTAGCACAAGGCAGCTTTGCCTTGAAAATTTAGAAACTTTCATGACTTTGTTAACCGACTTCCCGTACGTATTTTTCCATGAAATTTGACATAGGAATAGCTCTTATATGGTAGTGTAATACTGCCAAATTCGGTACCATTCCGAGTCCGTTTCAATGCTTAACAAAAGTCCCAAAGTTTGTGATTTGAACCTGGAAATTGCCTAAAAGTTTCGATTTTTCAGCAACTTTGAGCTACTATATCTTGGTGCTCAAAACTCTGATTCTTGTTCTGCTTGTTATGTTTTAAACTTTGTTTGCGACTCTAATTGAGTTCCAAATTTCAGAGGCTGGTTCGCATTGTGTGAATTTTACTGAATTTCCAAACTTTGCCGAAAACCAACCCCGAAACTGTCTCGCAAGCCAAAACAGCAACTTTGAGACAAATTTTCAATACCTTCCGTTTGGAATCATGAAAAGTGTCTTCTAGAAACTTTTAGTATTTGGAAGTAGTTTCCAATGGTACCAATTTTTCTAATTTTGGACTCATAGAGAGTGAGATCTGATTTTTCAAAGTTTGCTTGCCGAATCTAAAATTTCCGAACTTAAAGGAAATTGAGGGTTTCAAACTCTCCATTTTCCTCCGATTTTCCTCCGACTCTCTTTGCCGACGACTCTCTTTGCCTCGTTGTCCTCTGCTATATCCCTCTCATCTCCTCCTTCTATCTATCCCGCATCCACTCATCCTCCACCACATCCGCTATCTCCCCCACCCCTAATCTCGCCGGCTTCGAAGCTGTCCTTCTTGTCCTCTACTCATCTGAAGTCAAGGCTCATGCGAGTATACCCATGCTCATTTCAATCCCTGATCTCTCTCAAACTTCTCTTTATCACTCCCCTCGAAATCCCCCTTGGAATAAATCGAACCCCATTAACAATAACCCCTCGTCTCGGCCTCTAGTCGGCGTTCTATCGCCTCCTCTCGAACCCTAGATGGCGGTGAAGTCTACTAAACGAGCTTCCATTGTAGGCATTGCCCTTGATTGTTATTATAAGCAGATCTCGCAAATGCCCAGTTGGTCAAAGCTTGATTTTTGCAAATTTTCGGCAGATTGGGCAAGTCAGGATTGCCCTTGTAAATCTGATTTCGATGATTTTACTACTCAAAAACCTGATAATTTTACTGAAAGTAGCCATGGGCTTTCGGTTGACTCGAGGGGTCACAATGAGATTGAGGATGTTGTGGAAGAAATTCGGCATTTGCGAAGTGAGGGGAGGGATGACGAGTTGAGGCCACAGGGGGTGAGAATTCCGCTGCCATGGGAGTTATTACAGCCGGCATTGAGGATTTTGGGGCACTGCTTGCTAGGGCATTTGATTACAGAGGATGTGAAAGCAGCAGCTTCAGTGGCAATAAGGAGCTTGTATGCTAGGGCCTCCCATGACCTGAACCCGCAGGCCATTTTGGTTACTAGGAGTCTGATTTAGCTAGATAATAGGGCACGCAAGGCTGCTGCTGCAGCTGCAGCTGCCAGTTCTACCTCCAATGCTAATACACCCAGTAAGGCTAAAAAGCCTGAGATCCTTTTGGTTTCTAAGTGATATCGAAAGTGAATGAGATAATTTGCTTTAATTCTTGAATGTGAGTTTGTATGTGGAATTATGTAGGTATAGGTGTAGATTATACGCAAGTAATGAGTAGCTTATTTTGAACTTGGAACTCAGCCTGAAAGTTGTGTATCATTATTACTGTGATATGAATAGGTGTTCCAATTGCTTATATTTGGACTTAAAAAAATATAAATAAATAAATCGAATGAATATGTAAGTTTTGATGATTATGTAGTGTTCTTGGAATATGTAGTTGTAACGTAATTAGGTACAAGTATAGATTAGTATCAAAATTAAAAGAAGAAAACATATGTTTTATATGCAAACATTTTCTTATAAGAACTACAGCTACCATTTTATTCATTGTCTTCGAGCTTATAATGCACATTATCATTTCGTAGGGACATCATTGGTTTGTTATTGTCTTGCAGCTTATTATGCTGATGCTATTGGTCCCTGCTATGGAATTCCCAATTATTGTGATGTTTGGGTAGGTATATACTCCTTTCTATCTATGTTAGACTTGTTTCAAATGGTTGGGTCTTGTCAACAAAGTTTCTGTAAAAGTGATAATTTTCACTTTGTTCTAGGAGACATTTGCATATAAACAAGCTACAAGTGGTCTCTGATTTGTGTTTGATTTTCCTGCCAATTAATGAATATGATAGGAGTAATTTTCTTTTCCTTCCTTTTGGAATTTTTTGCATGGTTTAGTTGAGTTGTTTGTGTGAGAGTAATTGATTCAGCTTTCTTTTTTTTGCATTATTGTTTGTTGACTTATTGGCCAAGAGGGCTCTCAATTAGTTTTAGGACCAAGAATTCCTTCTATAGTTTTCTAGTGCTAGTATTAGCTTCAAGTTAGCTTCTTAATGTCTCCTGCAGTCGACTGATTTTTGTTATTATTTGCCGCAATTGAACCTGTTGACAGAGGCTTCGGATTCGGATTTGGGTCTAGGATATTACAATCTACCAATCAAGCTACCGTTTTCGCTTGTGGTACCCTTATACTCTCTATCTCCTCTTTGCTTCTTTTTTTCTGTTATTTTATAGCCAATCCAATTTACTATAAATTTATACTTTCTAAATCATCCTAAAAATTGAAATGTTGCTATACAGCTACTAAATGCACTATGTATATAATGCATATGTAGGTGCACAGTGGTTAATGTGATTTAATAGCTAAGACTAATTACTATGATTTTTTGTACTTTTTTGTGTTCTTGCTCCAGTTCATGACAATCTCAAATATGGTTGTGTTCCATTTTGTTTACTTTTCATTGTTGTTGTTTGGGAAGATTAAATTAACTGTCGTGTCTTCATTATGTTACTTGCTGCCCTTTTATGGACAACAAGTGATTTTCCAGCATAAGCCTATTTTCAACTATATATACTTGTCTAAATTGTGTTATGTTTGTAAATGAGACGCTCTTGTAATTTTCCAGCATATATGAGACCTTAAATTGTGACTAAGGCATATTTATTATAAATACAGTGGCTGTTGCGATTCAAAAATAGCATAAGTTATTGAACCTTAATCCTTGGTCTGTGACAATATTAACATGTAATTTGCCAAAGAATTTAGTAAATGCTTGTTACTTTTGTTTTTTTATTTAGGAAATTTGAAGGCTGTTATACGTCTTTGATATTAAGAGTTTTCTTTGCCTGCGACAATACCTGGTTTTTACTCTCTATAATTGGTTCCTAAGTGCATATTAAGAGCTATCTTTGCTTTTATTTTGTCTCTTATTCTGCTCTTTATGTAGTCACTATTTGGATGAGAGTTTAAATAAATGAGACTTTATTTTTTTGTGAATCCTCATTTGATTTTCCTTGTCTCAAGTTTGTTTTGTCATCTACTAATAATTGTATTTTTCTATTGCAGATATATTGCACATTTTAGGGTTTTGGAAGATGAGTAGCCGAGGCTACTTATTAGCTCAAAAACTAGTTATAGTGCTATCTTATGCTTAGGAAATGTTTCGTATAACACAAAAATGTTTTGGGACTTGGATTCGTTTTGTACTGCTCCCTTGCCTTATATGATACAACTCACTCTAATACTACTTGTCAAACTCTTTATAATGTGGTGTTGCACATGATTATGATATTGGAAGGATTATTATAATATTTTGGCATTTTCTATTGTAATGGGTGAATGTGTTTGTTATTCATTAAGCATTGTTGGTGGCTCCCATTTTTTTATATTACTCTAGCAAGAAATACATCAAACTACACAGTGACAAGATATTGTAACTGAATCACATTTCTCCAATGACAAGTGCCTATTGTCAGTAAATCAAGTGTCTTTATTGACAACAATTGTTGTAATTGAATTAAATTCTATATTGATAACAATATGTTGTCACTGTTGAAAGGTGTTTTGTAAGGCCCAAAGACAACCTAAGAGGGGGGGTGAATTAGGTTGATTAAAAACTTAATTGAGTTTATGCACTTTTTACTTAATAAAAATTTACCTTCTTTTCTAGTAGAGATCAATCAAGTAAATTTAAAGAATAGAACAATGTTGATCAGAAATAAGGATATATATAATCAATGAGAATTTTATTAAACAAAAAGAATAAGATAGAGTATCAAACCGATTGTCTACCAAGCTTTCCTCAAACTTGAAGACCAATCACAAAGATGAGCACCTTCTCTTTGATGAACAATCATCAACTCAATGTACAATGGAGGGATCACTTCCTCCTTGCCCCAAGCCTCTCTTATTCAAGCTAGGAAGTTTTACTATCACTCAGATAACCCTCAACAAAGCTACACTTTTGAAAATCCCAAACACAAGAGAAGTGCTTACAAGAACTTCACACAACTAGGAGAACAAATCTTGCTTGGGAGACTATTTTCTAGCTAAAATATCTCTTTAGATCTTGTAAACAAAGTGTGCAAAAGTTCCTTTCTCGTTCAGAGTCATTTGTATTTGAAAGGGACTAAAAATGGGCTTCATTAATGCTTCCAACGGATAGAAGGCAGATGAAGAGTCAGCTAGCCGTTGGGGCTGTCGGACGTCCGACAGATTAATCATCGTCCGATCCCATCGTCCGAAACACACCAAGTTGTCGTTCGGACGTCTGATGGGATTTTATCGTCCGAAAGCATCTGCGTCCGAATGTCGTCCAGAGAGTCATCAAAACTTTGCGAAATTTTTCGGACGTCCAACGCGATTGATATGCATCCGAAGAGTGCATCCGATCCTCCCGGACGTCCGATGCTTCCTCACGAGCGTCCAAAGGAGTTTCCTTCTTGATGTTCTTCATCCTTTCGGACGTCCTACAGCTTCCTTTCGGACGTCCGACATGAGTGCCCTGTTTTTGCTTCTTCTTTTGGTTGATTTTCTTTCCTTGACACCTTTGTACCTGATTCTCTAAAAAGCAAAACACTTATATTTGAAGAGAATTAGATAAACATTTCAAAGTGCTTTGTGATCATCAAAATCAAGAATAACATTCTCCCCCTTTTTGATGATGACAAAACAATGATTTGAAATGAAATTTGATGATTACAAATAGGCTCCCCCTTTCTCAGTCAATCGAAAAACAAAAATTGAAAAACTCCCCCTCACTTGGCTACTTCACAGATTTATTCAATTATCCAAAAATAGTTAACAATTGAAAAACTCCCCCTCACTTAGTTAAGCAATTTATTCACTGATTTATCCAAAAACAGTTAAGCAATTGAGAAACTCCCCCTCACTTGGCTGCTTCACAGATATATCCACATATCAATTCATATTTTTTCTCCCCCTTTTTGTCATCACAAAAGTCAAAAAAAAAGAGTAAAGAGACATGTCAAGAATCAGTAACATAAAAAAGAACTAAACATTCTTAACAAAATAGCTTACGAGCATCACAAAGCATTACAAGCACCATTACATCCACATATCCAGTTTTGAACATTACAAGCACCAGTATCAAAGAAAACAACAAAAAAATCCAAGACAACCATCTAACACCTAGCAAATAGAAAACAGTCAAACAGAATGTAAATGATCCTAATATGGCTAGTGATCCTAAATGGTAAACTAAGTGGATCCAGGCGTCCTTCGAGTAAGCTGATACTGAGAGAGATCCTCCTCCTCAGTGTCTTCATCATCTTCAGCATCTTCACCAACTGGTTTCTTGCCTTTATCAGATGTGGAAGGATCATGTGGTGCCACGGGAGTAGAGGTGAGGTCGATAGGAGCAGGACTCATAGAGCGAACAGGGGCTGATGAACTTGGATCATTGGAGCGTGGCTCCTTGCCAGGAGGGACTTCCTCAACCACAGGTGGGGGAAAAAGAAGACTCTTTTTATCTAGGAAGTCAGCTTGTTGCTGGGATGACATGGTAAGCATGAGACCATGTTCAAGAAGCAGAACATGTTGCTTAAGGTCTCGAAGGAGCTCAACCACCTCAGAATTTGAAGAAGAAGATGCCTTAGTGGCAGTCTTCCTAGGATGAATAGATGTCAGTGCTACAGAGGATGGAGTGTGAAGTGGATCATGTGCAGCCTTAGATCTTGGTTCATTAGAAGTGGCCCCCTTATACGCCCATAAATTATCCCTAAAGACAAGATTTTTGCGCTCAAAATAAGCCTTAGTGAAGGCAGAGGAAAATGTTTCTTTGGGACAAACACCAAGGATAGGTACTTTGTAAAATTCAAAAACCTTTTGAAGAAATTTTCCATAGGACAGTTTTCTACGAGAATCAGTGGTATAGCGAAGTAAAAACTTGCACATGACAAAACCAAAGTCAATGCGAATTTTTTCTCGAAAACAATAAAACAAATACAGCTCCATTTTATTTGCATCTGTTCTATGACCGTCAGTAGGCACAAGCAGATTTGAAATGATTGAGAAAGCAATAAGATTCACAGGGGCAAGGTCATTTAGTTTTGCATCAGCAGGGGCAGAAAATTTCTTTCGAAAATAGGTTAGCATTTTAGCATTATCAAAGTGATTATCAGCAGTCGGATGCTCTTCATAAGAAAAGAAATTGGCAATTTTACTTTTGCATCCTAGTTCAATAACAATATTTAAAATGGCATTCACAGTTTCAGGATCAAATACTAAGTCTACTGTGACGCCCCGAAAAGAATGAGTGTGAGAACCCGGAAATTTTCTAATTTTCTAGGGTTTATTTTATTTAATCGCCCGCCTTTTCTACATTTTCTTTATTAGAAAAACTCTCCAGATAAAGTTTATGAGCAAAGATAGTTTTAAAATGATTTTTCTAGTATCGGTTAGTTTTTGAGAAATTAAGAGCGTATTGTGAACGTGGGACCCGCAAGTGCGGTAAATGCATTATATTTTTGACAATTTGTTGGAATTTTGTATTAAGTGATATTATTTAACAAAGTGTTAAGATATTTGTATTGGAGAGACAAAAAGATAAGTTTTAAACCTAAAGGTGACAAGTGTTACCATCTAATTTAATCTTGGACTTTGACCATTTGACTTTACCTTTACCTTTACCAAATAAATACAAAAAAATTGATCAAAATAAGCTTCATTTTGCAAGCTTCTTGGCCGAATGTTCTTGCTCAAGAAAGAAAGAAAAGCTCTCAATTTCTTCCTTCTATTTCTTGCTCAATCTTCAAATCCAACCAATAAAACTCCAAATCATTCCATAAAATCTCTTTGCTAAGTGGTCTTGAGGTGTTTTGTGGAGTTGTTTGGAAAGCTAAGGTGTTTTGTTGCTCTATCTCTTGTATGGCTAAGGTGAGTTGTGAAGAACCACTCTCCTCCCTTAATTGATGTTCAATTCATGATTGGAGGTGGTATAAGATGCACTTTTATGGATTATATTTTGATTTTGGTTGAATTGGTGAAGTTTTATAATTATTGGGGATTTTTCTGTTTTCATATGGATATGATTATGTGGTCATGTATGATGATTGGAAATGATATTTAAGGAAGCTAGGAGGTGGAAAAAGTGATTAATTACAATCAATTTCTGTTTTGGAAGAAATTTCAGAAAATTAGGGTTCTTGTGGGAGCATTCTGCCCGAATTTTTAGCTCCTAGTTAGAGGCCGAATTGGCCTTGGCTTAAAACATGAAAGTTGTAGGAAATGACATTTTAGATACACCTACAAAATTTCAGGTCAATATGAGTAGTTTAGAATGAGAAAAGTCGAAATTACTATTGCTGTTCTGGTTTTACCCGAATGTAAGAATTGCGCCTGTAATTGGTTGTTTTGGCTGGAATTGCTTCCGAATTGGTTGTTGTGGCCTTCTGATGCAATTTAGCCCTATTTCTTAGCTTTCAGCTGGTTTTGGAATTTCTGGATTTGGACTTGGATAGCCTGCTTTATGATGTTTCCGCTAGAATACGTTCTGTGAATCTGTTTTTGTGATTCTGGTATAGTATCTTGCATTTTTGACCTGGTTACACTCGAAACTGGGTTGAGTGACCTTCTGCAATATTTTAACCCTATCTCTTAGCTTCGAAACGGTGGATCTTACACCTTCATCCGACAATCGTAGTACCTTTGGTACCATTACCGCAAAATGACGTCAAAACTGTTTTTCTGGTTTTGAGCTAAACTTTCATTTCCGGACTTTTCCCTAGCTTGACTTGTACTAGTACTACTTGGAGTTTGCTGAATGGCTATTGGATGAACTTGTTGTTGTGTGTGTACCTTTGGGTTGGAATGAGGAAATCATGAAGCCATGACGGCTGGAAAAGTAAGCAAATTTAGGGGAAGTGCTGTCCGAACTTTAAAAGGATTTGTTTGCATTGAGTTTGTGATCTAAAACTTGGATTTGAGTAAGGCAATGTTATATGATGGATGATTTCTGAGCCATTGAGGTGAGTGACCTCAAACTATTTCTAAAGTTATTTATGAATCGTTTCCTGCATTATTTACTTTTGAATTGTTTCCAAAGTTACTTTCGAACCGTTTTCTTACATTATTTACCTTTAAACTGTTTCCAAAGTTACTTTTGAACTGTTTTCTTGCATATCATGCGTGCTTACATGTGAGTGTTCCTTGTTTGCTATATTTCCTTGACTTATTGGCTTGTTATTATTGATTGATAATGTGTTAAGTGCTTTCAATGATTGATAAAACAAGTTTTCTAGGCGAGTGTGTACTTTATCGCACTCGACCTAAATAAATATGAAACTTTCAATGATTAATGATTAAATGCTAGTTGCGCATGAATGTAAGCCGTTTGGCTGAACTGGCCACTGCCCTTCGCTACCGATCGACTCGAGCCAGAAGCGGACTCGGTCGGGCGATATGGTGACCCTGGGTGAATTTGGTATACTCGAGTATTACCTTGTAGTCCGGCTACGTCCGGATGGGTGGAGTCCGGCTACGTCCGGATGGGTGGAGACCGGCCAACGTCCGGAAAAAAAAAAAAGATGAACGAATAAAAAGATGAACGAGGGATTATTTATAAAAAATGAACGTATCCTTTTCATGAATGTTACTATCGCTTTCCATTGTACATGTTTCTTGAATTATTGATACTCCATATTTAATGTTTTGTAAATCCTGTAATCGTTTCTGGACTTATCATGTGAATTATGACATCATTGAAAAGAAATATTGTTAAACCGATTGGATTACTGATTTTCTGGTTACTCGCTGAGCTTCTAGCTCACCCCAAAAATATTTTATTCCCCTCCACAGGGCTCAAGGCGAAGGCAGGACTTGTTGGGCTTATTCACGTGAATGGATGGCCTTTATGTTGTACAATTTGGATTTGGAATCATTTTATGTATAGTTGGGAATTGTTTCCGCTGCAATTGTGACATGTAATTATTGGAGACTTGGATGTATATTTGTGGACCATGTGCTGTATCTTTGAGGTTTATTCTTGTAATTCATATGAGGACTTTAGTGAACGACTGAGTCCCGGCGAGAGCCGGGCAGGCGGCCCGCCGAACCCTCTGGTTCGCCTTAGGGGGAGGTGGGGCTATCACATCTACCCCATTTACCCTGGACATAATTTCAGTGTAATCAGTGCCTTTCCTAAGATTGGCAAAGAATTGATACAGCATTTCAGGGTAATAAACGTTAGGCATGGAAATGATATGTGACCATTTCTGGAATTCAAAGAGATTAAGAATTGACTCTAAACCAATCTTGCGGAATTCAGAAAGATTTATGGTTCGTTGAGGAATGAAACCTTTCTGGGTTATCAAGGAATGTTTTTCTTTGGCAGCAGCATCAAAGAATGGGGAGACGGTGGTTGATTGGGAAGGCTGTTGAGATGGAGTTCCTTGTCCGGATTCAGGCTGAGCGGAAGGCCGGGAAGTTTGAGTCTTTACTGCTCCCCTTTTGAAGCGTTTGGATGATCTTATGACCCTAGGAGAATCCACATCTTCATCCCTGAGTGTGTGCTTGCGTCCGGCAGGGACTTTTCCTCCTCTTAGATTCACCATTGTGTGAAATGTGTGAGATGTATGATGCGAATGATGCACACAGTGGTATGGGAGTGAATCACACAAGAATTTTGGGTTAAAGAAGCCTTGAAGATGATTGAGCAGAGCGGTTATGAGAAAGTAGGGTTTTGAGGGAAATTTGGGAACTTTCGAAATGTGATGAGATTTGGTGAAAAGATTCGAAAATTGAACTCGCAATGATTAGGAGAAGTTTTTGGTTGAGTCAATTTTGGAATGAGTGCTTCAGAAAAGCACGAATTGAGTGTGAGAAGAATAGAGGTTTCCGTCCGAGTGAGAAGAGAAGAGGAGAGTTCTGAAGCAAATGAGGAGGGAAGTCACTTTAAAAAGTGTACCATTGCACTGTCGGACGGCCGAACGAAGTCTTGCGTCCGACAGTTTCATCTGAACAGGTGCTTTCTGGGAAAGCAGCTGAAGAACATTATCGGACGTCCGTTAATCTGCTACCGGACGTCCGAAATCTTTGAAAAAATTAAGATGATTTTCGATTATCCCTAATTTTGATCTTAGATGAATGAATTGATCCATTGGCAAAGCTTTTGTAAAAATATCAGCAATTTGATCTTTGGAACAAACATAATTCACACAAACTTCACCTTTTTGAACAAGATCACGAATAAAGTGGTGCTTTATATCTATATGTTTTGTCCTAGAATGCTGAATTGGATTTTTGGTCAAATTGATAGCACTAGTATTATCACAGAATATAGGCATGCAGTCATATAACAATCCAAAATCATTCAAGGTATGCTTCATCCATAAAAGTTGAGCACAACATGCACTAGCGGCAATATATTCCGCTTCAGTTGTAGACAAAGAGATTGCATTTTGTTTTTTGCTAAACCAAGAAACTAAGCAATTACCAAGAAAGTGACAAGTTCCACTAGTACTTTTTCTGTCCACACGACAACCACCAAAATCCGCATCCGAATATCCATATAGAGCAAATTCACAAGATCTAGTATACCAAAGACCATAGTCTAATGTACCTTTCAAATACCTAAAAATCCTTTTAACGGCGTTCAAATGTGATTCTTTTGGACAAGATTGAAATCTAGCACACAAGCAAACAACAAACATAATGTCGGGTCTACTTGCGGTTAAATAGAGTAGGCTTCCAATCATACCTCTATAGTGCTTTTCATCCACATGTTTACCTTCTTCATCTTTGTCAAGTTTTGTAGAAGTGCACATTGGAGTTCCAACTTGCTTTGAGTCCTCCATGCCAAATCTTTTCAGCAATTCCTTGGTTTTATTTTGTTTGATTTATAAAAATTCCCTCTAGTGCTTGATGTATTTGAAGTCCAAGGAAGAAATTTAATTCTCCCATCATACTCATTTCAAATTCACTTTGCATAATGGTGGAAAACTCCTTGCATAGATACTCATTAGTAGCACCAAAAATAATATCATCTACATATATTTGCACAATAAGAAGATCATTTGACACTTGCTTAGTAAAAAGTGTGGTGTCCACAATACCTCTTTTAAAACCATTCTCAATCAAGAAACCACTCAATCTCTCATACCAAGCTCTTGGAGCTTGTTTTAGTCCATATAATGCTTTTGAGAGTTTAAACACATGACTTGGAAATTTTGTATTTTCAAAACCGGGGGGTTGATCCACATATACTTCTAGATCAATAAAACCATTTAAGAAGGCACTTTTAACATCCATTTGAAACAATTTGAAACCTTTGAAGCAAGCAAAAGCAAGAAGCATTCTAATCGATTCTAATCTAGCTACGGGAGCAAATGTTTCATCAAAATCAATTCCCTCTTCTTGTGCATATCCTTTAGCAACTAATCTAGCTTTATTTCTTACAACTACACCTTTATCATCCAACTTATTTCTAAATATCCACTTCGTGCCAATGATAGGTTGATTTTGAGGTCTATCAACAAGTATCCAAACCTTATTTCTCTCAAATTGATTAAGTTCCTCTCGCATTGCCAAAATCCAGTTTTCATCCTTTAAGGCATCATTGATATTTTTAGGTTCAAAAAGAGAGACTAAAGCAAAATTGTCTATCAATATCTTAGATGAGGAACGAGTCTTTACCTTCTCGGATGGATCACCAATTATAAGCTCTCTTGGATGATTTTGGCTAAATTTCCAAGCTTTGGGAAGGTCTTTGAATGAATCATTATCTTTGTCTTCATCTTCCTTTTCTTGATCTTCATGAGCTTCATCCACCATTTCCTTTGCTTCAGGTTTAGAGGTTCATTCATCTCCAATTGTTAGCTTTTTCATTCCTTCACGAACACCTACATCATCATCCTCACTCGAACTTTTGGAATTAGCATAATTAGTTTCATCAAATGTTATGTGTATAGCTTCTTCTATCACAAGAGTTCTTCTATTAAAGATTTTATATCCTCTTTTATTCTCACAGTACCCCAAAAATATTCCTTCATCAGATTTTTTGTCAAACTTACCAAGATGTTCCTTTAAATTCAAAATAAAACATTTACAACCAAAAACTTTGAAATATCCAACCGTAGGTTTCTTATCAAAAATCAGTTCATAAGATGTTTTATTCAAAATAGGTCTCAAGAGGATTCTATTCATCACATAACATGCGGTGTTTACCGCTTCAGCCCAAAGATATTTTGGCAAATTACATTCACTCAACATAGTTCTAGCAGCCTCTTGGAGTGTCCTATTTTTCCTTTCTACAACACCATTTTACTGTGGAGTCCTTGCAATAGAAAACTCATGTGTTATGCCATTATGATCACAAAATTCTGAAAAACCACAAAACTTGAATTCCGTCCCATTATCACTTCTAAGCCTAACAATTTTTAAACCAAGCAGATTTTGCACTTTAGCAAACAATGAAGTAAAATTCTTGAAGGCATCATCTTTATGAGCAAGGAATATCACCCAAGTATATCTAGAATAATCATCAACAATCACAAAACAATATCTCTTACCTCCCAAGCTAGTAATTTGAGTAGGACCAAATAAATCAAGATGCAAGAGTTCCAAAGGTTTAGAAGTCGATACACACTTCTTTGGTTTAAAGGAAATTTTTGTTTGCTTCCCAAATTGACATGCATCACAAATTTTGTCCTTTTCAAAACTGATTTTTGGCAAGCCTCTAACCAACTCCTTTTTCAAAATTGCCTTTAGTAATTCCATGTTAAAATGACAAAGCCTCCTATGCCACAACCAAGGATCTTCATTTGAAGCTTTAAGACATTGGAAGCTAGATGAATCAAGTTTATCAAGAACAACAATATAAATATCGTTAAACCTCTTACCTTTGAACACAACATTATATTTACAGTCAAGCACAATGCATTCATGCTTTTTGAACAACACATTTAAGTCTTTATCACATAATTGACTAACACTAAGCAAGTTATAACCTAAGTTATCAACTAAGAGCACATTATGAACAAAAATTTCACCATCCTTACCAACATCACCTATTCCAATTGTCTTAGCTTTCACGTCATCACCAAACGTCACTTTTCCACTTGATTTTGATTTTAGCTTTATGAACAAAGAAGGATCACAGGTCATATGCCTAGAACAGCCACTGTCAATGAACCATTTTGACTTGTTTGAGCCTTTTCCCTGAAAAGAGAGAGTGTTTGGTACCCTTTAACTTTTGGGTCCTCAATAGTTAGCATTGTGTCTAACTAACCACATGCATCTCATTCCTCTGTTCAGATTTCTTTTCACATAACAATCTCCTTTTAAATGTCCTCTTTGACAGCAAAAATTACATATAATGGAAGAGTTTTCAACATGTAATGGTTTGATAAATCTCAATCCACTCCTTCTATGTGTTGTGAAACCATGTGCATTTTTGTTGTGTGTTAATGTTCTTTTCTGATTAGTAAGACAGGTGGTTGACATGGTCTTTTTGAGATAGTCTTGTTTTCTAGCTTTTAAGGTCTCATCCAGCTTGTCCATCCTTTTATTCAAATCCCCATGTCTTTCCTTTAGCATTTTACAAACACTTGTCTTTCTGTCGCGCCCCATTTTTATAAGAAAAATAAATGGTTTAAGAAGTGAATTTTTGATTTTAAAAATGAATTTTGATTTACAAAGAAAATGAAGAAAAATATGGGTCTAAATGGGACTTGAAAATGCGACGATTTGACCCAAAATATAGTTTAAAAAGGGTTTTTTGAATGAAAAATGGAGTCGCCACTTGGTATGGAGTTAAGGTGTACCAAGTCACCTAAAATGAATTTTTAGAGGAAAAGGTAGAAAGAAACCCCTTTTAAACGACTCCTAGTCTACGTAAACCAACGAAAAAGGTTCGGGAGTCACACTTGACGAAGGAGAAGGCAAGGATAAAAATCCAAGGCACCCCTTCGACCTAGCCAAGGCTAGTTGCGTGATTTAGTCAAAGATTTTCTTGTTTTAACCTTAAGATTCATCACATTTGGATGTACTATATGAATGCAAACCCTAGACCTAGGAGGGTATTGGGGGTCAAAATATCCCTTCGAAGTTAATTGATGCAAATCACATTAATTGTGATGCCCAATAGGGATTCTTTGAAGAAGTCACGAATAATGCAAAAATATGAGACTCTAAGAAGAGGAAAAGGGTAAAATAATTATAGAAATATACATGTCTTAAAGGAATGCATCATGTCGGGTGCGGGGGACTAATGTTCGTGACTCAATTTTCCCTTTTAATAGAGGGAATACGAACGTGCTAAGGCTAGCAAAGCCAAACTCGTCCATATCCCATATCCAAGGGGCTATTCCCTAATCTAATCAAGCAAATGGACTAACCTAATTCTAATGCTGTTGATCTTGATCCCTATCTTTTGATGTTTACAAAACAAATGGATGATACTAATATTTCTTCAAGATATACTTTCAGTTTTGAAGTTGTTTGATTCCATGAACAAGTGCAATTGAAAGGGGACTAAGTATGCTGAAGCTGTCGGACGCTCAAATAGTCAGGATCGGACGTCCGAAAGGATGAAGAATATCAAGAAGGAAACTCTGTCGGACGCTTGTAAGGAAGCATCGGACGTCCTGAAGGATCGGACGCACATCAATCTCATCGGACGTCCTAAAAATTCCACGAAGATTTGATAACTCTCTGGACGACGTTCGGACACAGAAGCTCGGACGATAAAATACCATCGGACGTCCGAACGACAACTTGGCTGATTTTCGGACGATGGGATCGGACGGTGATTAATCTGTCGGACGTCCGACGTCCCCAACGGCTAGTTGACTATTCAGCTACTTTCTATCCGTTGGATGCTTTAATGAGGCACTTTCTTGGTCCTATATAAATAGTGGTTGGTCAGATACTTCAGATAACTTTTGCACACTTTGTTTACAAGATCTCAAGAGATATTTTAGCTAGAAAATAGTCTCCAAAGCTAGATTTGTAGTCTTAGTGGTGTGAGGTTCATTGTAAGCTTTTCATTTGTGAGTGAATCTTTCATGAGTGTAGCTCTGTGAGGGTTGTCCTGAGGGATAGTAAAACGTCCTGGCTTGACCGAGTGGAGTTCGGGGCAAGGAGGAGGTGAACCTTCCTTTGTACACAAGAGTGATTATAATTCATCAACTTGAAGTAGCTTGTCTCAATTAATCTACAAGCTCAAGAGGAGTTGGGTAGTTAATTGGTTTGCAACTCTTTCCTTTTTATTTACTAATTGTTACGTTTATGATCTTTAATTTGTTTATCTCTTCTACTCACAAGCACTTGTGCTTTCTTATCAACTATCTCATTGGTTGTCTTCGGGCCTTACAAATGCTTATATGAAATGCAAGTCTAATGTCATGTTTCCATACAAAGGGGTATATATATAAGGAAATTAGGGATAAGGGCTATACGTATAAGGGAAATATCATACAAAATGATGAAAGACCCTAGAAAGTAAAGATATGCATGAGATGAAGTCTTTTGTCACACAATCATGATCTAACGCGCGAAGGGCTCCTAAGGGTCTAGCATTGGACTAGCCCATGTCTATAAATTCTCACTAGCGTTGGACTAGTGAAAAATCGGAATAAAGGGCCACAACTAGCGTTGGACTAGTGTGGATTCGGGAAAGGGATCACAGCTAGCATTGGACTAGTGTGACAAACATGAATTTATTACAGTCTAAGAAAATCAGATAAAAGCATAATAAAGCAAATAAACACATAAATCACATAAGACACATAGCACATAGGCATGATATCTAGATGCACGTCCTAAGAAAGCGATAACACATAGCACATAGGCATGCAAATCACACACAACAAAAATAAAACGAATAAATCCCTATATGTTACATTAGGGGAAGGCCCTACTACAATCTAATGGGGGATGAATAAATAAAATAAAATAAACCTAACTATTACAACGTTGGCATTAAATTGCCTTTCAAATAATCAAATTGAACTAAAATAAATATGCAAAGCCAATAAATAAATAAATGAAATGAAGAAAAAAAACATTCAAGAGGCATACAATCAAACATGTAAAGTCACATAGGGCACGTAGAGTCAAATAAAGTAAGAATAAGGGATAGAGTGCACCTCCCTTGAATTGATGCTCTAATGGGGTGAGATTACTTATTTACCCTCCAAAATAAAAGAAAAAGGTCAAGGCATCACTTTAATTAACAAGTAACCACAAAAGATAAAAATGAACATGAAATTGAATCAATTAAATCATGTAAACAACCCATATTTAGAAAGTCAAAAGAAGAAAGGACTTGGTTGCAAACATTAACAAAGTTTTGGGGTCAAAATTAAAGAAAAATAAAGTTTAAGGACCTACTTGCAATTATATTAAGGACCTAATTGAAAGAAACTTAAAGTATTTAGGACCATAGTATAGTTATTTAGAAGTACAGGGACCGATTTGTGAATTCGTTTGCTGGTTTCTTAAGGGGTCAGGCCATTGGGCCATGGTATTTATTTTCGTGGGCCAAGACTTCCCAAACCCAACCGAAAACCCAAGGTAAAAGAAGTAGGCCAGTCTACCATTTTGGCCCCAAAGATTAACCAACAAAACCGGTGGGCTTCTACCCCTTGGCCCAAACCAAAACCCCAAAATAATAAACCAACAACAAAACTTAATCCAATCCTCCAACTATTCTTACTAAACCCAACAATATAAAAAATCTACTAAAATTTAGTAAAGACTGATTATACTCTAATTTCTAGAAATTATTTGCTCAAAAATGGCTTTGAAATATGAAAAAGAAAATTAGATCTCAATAGGGGCAAAAATGGTTGGATTGCAGAAGTATTCGGGCCATAGTGAAATTGTGCAAAAGTTGAAGGACCAAAATGAAATTTAAAAAGATCATGCAAATCAGAATCGAAGCCCTCTTCTTCATTTTACTTTCTGCAACTTCCGAAACTCCAAGCTTCAGCAGGTTTACGCGGCAAAAACGCACTAAATCATCGCAAGATACAACAATAAAAATGGAAGAAATCAACTTCGGAAATCATGATTTTCTTTCCCTCTGCTCGACTAGCGAATGCTCAGGTTCTGGCCAGCTTTGCACTGGCCAGAACTCCTCTCGATTGCGTACAGAAATTACATACAAATCTCCTTTTTTGGTTCAAATTTCTGGTTCAGGCATTTCATCAAACAGGTAAGGGGCATTAAAAAATTTCACCAATTCTTTGCCCAATTGAAATTAATCGGCCCCAAAATTGTTCAAAAACAAAGAAATTCAGCCCAATCAACGTATGCATCATGTGTATTCAGAAATTAAGGCCAACTAACAGGAAAATTGCACCAAATAATGCCACGGCAGACCCATTTCAAAGCTTGACAAGAACTGAAATTTAAAGAGAGGAAAAAAAACTTACAGTGCTCTTGCTTGGCAAAATTTCGCAGATAGCAAGTGAAGATTCTGGTGGGTTCGGTGAGGTGGTGGCGACCATGAGCGGCGGCGGTTTCAGCAGCTCTTCCGATGAACCTTCCTTACCCTGTTTTTCCGCAGCTTTGCTCCTCTGCTTTTTGTAGACACCAAATTTTTGGTGTTTTATTATTTATTTATTCACTATTCATTTTTTATTTGTTCTATTTTTATTTGTCACAATTAGTTTTATTTACTTCTAGTTTTAGTTATTTTAGCCATTTTAGCGTAGGAATTTATTGAAAAGGAAAAGAAAAATCCTTCACAAAAATATATTTTATTCCTTTTCAAATGCAAGTTATTGTTTATCAATTGAAAAAAGAAAAAAGAAAAAAGTGTGACCGCAACATGCAAGCTGCGTTCTGTCGCAGCTTGCAAAGGAAGGCTCGGGCAGCCCTTGGATGCAAATACAGAAGAAGTTGCTAAGGGTTTTAGGGTTGGAAGTTCCCGTATAAATAGAAAAGAGCAAGACAGCCGCAAAGGGAGAGAGTAGGGTTGGCTGCGGCGAAAAGGAAAAAACAGAACATAAAAAAGGAAAGCAGCAAGACAGCCGCAGAGGAGGAGGAGTTGGAGAATGGGCGGCTGAAGGAAAAACAGAAGGCTAGAGAGGGAGGCAGAGAGGAGAACAACAACTGAGGGAAAGCTGTGAGAGAAAAGCAGAAGGGACTAGCGGCTAGCTGAAGGGGGCGAGAGAGGTTGGCTGTGAGAAAGGTTGGTTTGAGCGAGAAGAAACCAGGAGTTCCAGCAGTTACGGGCATCAGAAAACAGAAACGAGAGAGAGAGAGTGAACGGCTGGAAAAAAACAGAGAGCAATAGACAGAGACAAAGGAGCTAGGCTAGTGAGGGCTGGACAGAAATCAGAGGGTTTTTGGTTGACGGCTGCAATCTGAGAGGAAGGAAGAGAGTAGGAGAGCCGTGGGATGAAGGGTTTAGTGGAAGGGTTGCATTTTGAGAGTAGCCGCAAGGAGAGCTGGGGGGTGAGAAACAACAGGGATAGAGCAAGTTTGACGGCTAGAAAAACGAAAAAGAAAGAGAGGTAGGCGGATAGAGAGCTGGGTTTGGGTTGAGAGTAAGAAAAGAAGGATGGAGAGAAAGAAGGAGTTTTTCTGGTTTTGGGAAGAAAGGCTTCGGGCAAGGGTGAAGCAAAGAGAGAAACAAGAGAAGCCGTGAGCTGGGAAAAGAAAAGCTGCAGAATTTTAGAAAAAGGCTGGCTTTCAGCCGACTTTGAACGTGAACACCTCTTCCATCTGAGATGCTTTTAAGAAAATTTCAGGATCTGCTCAAGCTACAAAGTGAAAGGAACGATTTTTATTCAAAAATCTTGAAGAAAAAACAACTGCAAGATCACCGAATCTGTCCGTGAAAGAGCTGCCCTGACCCTGCCGCACCAGTTTCGACTTCGAACGAGAGCGCAGCAGAAACTCTTGCTTCGGTCCCAGCAATTCAGGTGATCGTTTTTGCTTCTCCCTTTCTTGTTTTAACGCTGTATTCATGAGAACCCAAGTCCAAAAGGCACGAATCTTGTGATATTTCATTTGGCTCTTTGACTTTTATCATGGTTGCTGTCTTAATGTCTCGTTGTTTGTTGTTTTGTGGGGTTGGCGAGATTCTGATTGTTAAGTTTTAGCAATAAGAGGCGTAAGTCTCAAATTCTGCTGGTTTGGGGGCTTGACAGACTTGTTGTAGGCTGAATGATCGATGATTTATTAGTGGAGGTGTTTACTGATAAATGAAATCCAGAAATTTGTGAATGTTGCAATACGTACCTTCAGATTTTCTTCTTGTGCATGATCTGGATTGTATGATCCTGGAAAATGCATTGCAGTTTGCTGAACCAGAAACTCACGGCCTTGTCTTATTGCTTTCTTCCATTTTTGGTTCCAAGTTTTGCTGATTTTATTAGACAATAATTCCAGCATGTTCCTTCTTGCATGAATGTGTTTGATTTGAATAAAGAATTGGCATGAACATGGTTACAAGGAAAGAAATTTGCTGAAGTTATAAAATGTTGCAGCAGTTTATTCATTTGAATTCATTGCAGAAAATTCTGTTTCTACGTAGCTTGCATGAAATAATTCTGAAAACTGCACTTTGATCCCTCAAGTCTCCCCTTGTTCTACTAGGACCCAATCAATTGAATAATTTCATCAATTTGGTCCTTGGCAATTTTAATTCTACAATTTCATTGCTTGCTTGCTTCAATTGACTATCATGCTTTGTTTCAATTGCACTTAATTCATGATTTTAGGGGCTTTATGACCAAGTGAGCTTGTGTTTGCCTATTTTCTTTATTTTTTCCAAATAAATTGGTGCCTTGACCATTTCTTTTATTTTGGAAGATAAATAAGTGATTTCGCTTCATTGGTGCCCAATTACAAGGGAGGTAACCTCTATCTCCTTGATTTTCATTTCTCCTATGTGATCCAACGTGCTAAGTGTGAATTGCATGTCTACGTTGCTTTCCTTGCCTTTCTTTAAGTCTTTGCATTTATTTCATTTACCTTTACTTTTATTTAAGTTATTCATTATGGGGTATGTGTACACCTCTTGGCTTGTAATTTAAGTTATTCATTATGGGGTATGTGTACACCTCTTGGCTTGTAATAGATAGGGCTTGGGGAGCACTTGATGAAGACCTATTGAAGACATTGTGCCTAGCTAGCAAATGTAATAGGTTTATTAGCTTGATTGCTTGTTTTGTTGCTATGTGTTAATTTGCTTTATTAGGTTCTTGCATTTAGTCGAGCATGCTAATTGTTATGTGCTATGTGCTTATAGGTGTTTGGCATGTCTAATCGCTTTCCATAGCCATGAATGAATGTGATGGATGAATGTACGTCACCACACTAGTCCAATGCTAGTTGTGGCTCATTATTTCATTAGGAATTCATAGAAAGGGCTAGTCCAACGCTAGACCCAATAGGCCATCCCCTTTTGTTAGTGCATATTTGCATGTTCACTACATGTCATGCATTTTTCTTAGTTTTATCATTGGCATGCTCCTCGAACCCCTTTTCCCCCTCATTTTTAGGTTTTGCATCTCATACTAGTTATAGGGCTCATTTGCTTGAGAGTCCCCTTTCGATAAGGGAAACGAGTGAGTGTGGCTACTCGATTGCCTTAGCACGCTAGTTTTGCCTTCTAATCAAAGGGAAGATTAAGTCACAAAGTTAGGACTCCCCGTTCCCGTCTTGATGCATTCCTATAGGATTCATGCATTCTATTCATTCACTATCACATACACTTACTTTATATTCTAACCCTTTTTCCACATTCTCACTTCACACTACTTTTGGACGTTTTCACTTAACTACTCACACTTTACACTTTTATTTGCACACGTGCACCTTTATATCCCTTCACTTGCACACGAACACTTTTTATCTTCATTTGCACACCTCCACTTACATCCTATTATTTTTATCATTTTTCTCACTTCACACAAACTCACATTTTCACATGGCATGCATTCCACTCATTTGTACGTCATTTAGATTTACGTGTGACCTCTCCAAAGGCTCATTAGTGGGCTTCGCAATTAATGTGATTGGCACCACTCAACCTTTGAAGAGAAATTTCCCCCATGTCCCCCTAGGTCTAGGTTTTTGCATTCATATAGACATATCCAACACGCGATACATACCTTGGGTAGAAAAATTAGGAAAAATTGGTTTAAGTCACGCAACTAGCCTTGGCTAGGTCGAAGGGGTGCCTTGGATTTTTTTCCTTGCCTTCCCCTTCGTCAAATGTGACCCCCGATCCCTCTTTTGGTTACGTAGACCCAAAAGTTCTCTAAAAGGGTTTATTTACTTTTTTCATTCAAAAACAAAAATCATTTTTGGGTGACTTGGTACACCCTAACTCTATACCAAGTGGCGACTCCATTTTTCAAGAAACCCTTTTGAACTTTGTTTGGCCAAAATCGTCGCATTCTTAAGTCCCATGGCCTTTTACTTCTCATTTCGCACACGTTCACATTCCACTATACACACACCACACAACACATCACATTCAAAAAGTGGGGCGCGACAATTTTCCTTGACTCTAGTTTCTTGTTGAAACCTTTCTCCTCTGTTTTCTTTTGTTCCCTCGCCCAAGCTTTCAACTGCCCGAAGCTTCTTTTTCAGCCTTTCTTTGTTGCTTCGTTTTTTTTAGCCGCCACTCCCAATCTCCCTTAGCTCCTCCGTCCACCGCCCTCTGTTTTTTCCTCATTTTTTCTTTTTCCCCGCCGAAGTCTCTTTCTTCTCCCCTCTGGTTTCCTTTGTTTTTTTTTTTGTTCTTCCGTCGCTCCCCCCTCAAAACCCCTATCCATCCTCTCATCTCTTCTTCCTTTTGATTTCCTCTTTTTTTCGCTTAGACGAAGCCCCCTGTTTTTGTTTTTCCCTTTTGCTGCACAGACCCCTTTCCTCAGCCGTCCTTTTTTGTTTCGTTGCCACCCCCCTTTGCTGCGGCTCAATCTCAGTCTTTTTATATCAAGTAGAAGACCCTAAACCCTCATTTCAATGGTCACAAAGCGAACCTCAGCTCAACCCTTCTCACTTGGCCATCCGATTGGATTCTTGCATGAAACAACTTTTTCCTTTTTTTCTTTTTTTTTTCTTTTTCCGGTTAATTAATAATAAGTAAAATCGAATAAAAGGAGAAAAACTAGGCATAAAAAGAAAGAGAAAGAAAAGAAAAAAAAATGAAATGCTAGACTCTTTTTTTTTTTTTTGATTTTCCTTTTTCTTTTCTTGTCCTTCTTTTTTTTTTAATTAAATAACAATGAACTTGAATCTAAAATAACTAAAACATATTTTTGTGAATGATTTTTTTTCGATAAATTTTATGCTAAAATGACTTTAAAAAAATAAAAATAAAAATAAAAATAATAGACTAAAAGTAACTAACAAAAATGCACTAAAAATTTGGTGTCTACAGTTTGCCCCTCTTTGTCTGACTTTTGGAAAAACTTGAGACAAAGAAATAGACACCAAATACTTACCTGTGTTATTCGGCTGCAGCTACTCGAACGACTGACGTTCTTGAAATGAGGACTGACCCCTTTTGATGAGACTGACTCGGACGAGAAATTTAAAACGGACTGACCCAAATAGAAAATTTAAATGGGATTGACCCAAACAAAATTTAAAATCATGGGACTGACCCGAACAAAATTTTAAAATCATGGGACTGGCCCGAACAAAAATTAATCATGGGACTGACCCGAACAAAATTTTAAAATCATGGGACTGGCCCGAACAAAAATTAATCATGGGACTGACCCGAAACAAAATTTAAATCATGGGACTGACCCGAACAAACATTAAAATCATGGGACTGACCCGAACGAAATTTAAATCATGGGACTGACCCGAACAAAAATTAATCATGGGACTGGCCCGAACAAAATTTAAAATCATGGTATGCACACTAGTGGGACTGACCTATGTTTAGTGGCAATACAAATGAAATGCTCACTGGTGGGACTGACCCATGTTCAGTGGTAATGAAAATGAAATGCACGCTAGTGGGACTGACCCATGTTTAGCGGCAATGCAAAATGAAATGCTCACTAGTGGGATTGACCCACGGCTAGTGGCGGTACAAAATAAAGTGCTCACTAGTGGGACTGACCCACGGCTAGTGGCAGTGTAAATGAAATGCTCACTAGTGGGACTGACCCACGGCTAGTGGCGATGCAAAATAAAATGCTCACTAGTGGGACTGACCCACGGCTAGTGGCGATGCAAATGAAATGCTGGTATGTATGAAGAAACTATATAAGATTTACTTGAAAAATCATCCAAAAATTTGCCCCAATGATGAATTGGTCAGTGGGAATAAACCCGAGCCTGCCGTGAAAAATTGGTCAGTGGAATTAAACCCAAGCCGGCCTTGAGAATCGGTCAGTGGGATTAGACCCGAGCCTGCCGTAAGAATCGGTCAGTGGGATTACACCCGAGCCTATCGTAAGAATTGGTCAGTGGAATTAAACCCAAGCCTGCCTTGAGAATCGGTCAGTGGGATTACACCCGAGCCTGCCTTTGACAAATTGGTCAGTGGGACTAAACCCAAGTCTGCCTTGAGAATTGGTCAGTGGGATTACACCCGAACCTGCCTTTACTCAGGAAATTGGTCAGTCAGTGGGATGAATACCCGAGCCTGCCTTTGACAAATTGGTCAGTGGGATTAAACCCAAGCCTGCCGTCAATTGGTCAGTGGGATGAATACCCGAGCCTGCCTTCACTCAGGAAATTGGTCAGTCACTTGGCAAATTGGTCAGTGGGATCAACACCCGAGCCTGCCTTCAATTGGTTGGTCAGTGGGATAACACCCGAGCCTGCCATTCGCTTGATCATTTACTTGGCAAATTAGTCAGTGGGATCAACACCCGAGCCTGCCGTCACTTGGTCATTTACTTGGCAAATTGGTCAGTGGGATCAATACCCGAGCCTGCCTTCAATCGGTTGGTCAGTGAGATCAACACCCGAGCCTGCCGTCATTTGGTCAGTGGGATGAATACCCAAGCCTGCCTTTGACAAATTGGTCAGTGGGATTAAACCCAAGCCTGCCTTTGACAAATTGGTCAGTGGGATTAACACCCTAGCCTGCCTTTCAATTAGCCCCAAAAATTAAGTGTGACTGTCAAAAGGGGAAGATAGAAGGGAGCGCGGCGGATGCTGAGACATCGCCAACAAGAATTCAATTTGATTTTTCAAGAAACAAGAAATTGAATTTGATGATTTTTTTTTGTTTTTTGGAATCTTTTTCAAAAATAATTTGTCCCAGTGTAGGGCCCTTCTTTCTTTTCTTTTTCTGGTATCGGTCTTCCACATTACTTGATGCTTCTCCATCGATTTCAGCCATGAATACCTGCACAGGGGGCTTGTCAAAGTACAATATGCACTTGAACTTCTTATTTTGAAAATTAATGCAACTAGTACTCATGAAAAGAGCAGCGTGATTGATTCGAAATTCTCAAACGTATAACAAAAAATCTGTCCCAGTGTGAGCTTATTTTGTGAAGTCTCATGAATAAAAATTTGCCCAAATGTGGGCCCCTTTTGCCAAATCTCTCAAATGAAAATTTGCCCCAGTGTGGACCCATTTAATTGCAAAAAATTTGTTTGGACGACTCTCCATTTATTTGAACAAGGTAAGAAACTATGTTTCCTAACAGACAATTTCATGATGAATTTCTCAAAATAATACCAAATTACAAATGATTCCTTCCTTACTTTTTAGCATCTGTGCTTAGAGTAGCGGGTCACCACTTCTTGTTGGCTCATCTTTCAGGACCAATCAAGTGGGGCGTTATTTCTGATTTGGAAATGGGAGGTCAAAATTTGTCTTATTCTTGTGCCCAAATTGTATGTAATCCCTTCAATACCACATCTTAGTGAAAGCAAATAGTTTGTCACCCCTATTTCTTAAGAAAATTTAGTCAACATATAAGCTTTAAGCTTGCAACAAATGGGTAGAAACGATAGCTAAACATGTGAAAACTGGTTATACCCTTATGATCATGAGTGATTGATGGATTTCTTATGAGCATAATCCTCACTTTGGGTTGTCATGAAGGAATAAGTCAACGATGGACTTTATGAGCTTGTAATGTGGCTTGAAAGCGATAGTTAAAGAAATAAGATTCTCAAGGACATTGCACCGAAGATCGTACTTTTCCAAAATTGCCCATATTTTGAACTCAAAGATCTCAGACTTTGTTTGCATTTTTCTCATAATTCCCCAGGGACTTCAGCGTCGAATTTTTCTGTATTTTTCTCGCATTTACTTTTCTTGCTTTGCTTTTGCTTCTTTTTTTTTCTTTTCCTCGACCGGGTGGGTTTTCACATGATGAGTAGCGTCAACCCCATACCCAAGCAATTCAGAAATACAGCTAAAATTTTTCGGCATCAGAAATTTTCTTGACAGGGCCATTGCAAAGAACATAAGTCAGGACTTTCGGCTTTTGTAACGGGGTCAGGTGAGGTGTTTAGAAAAGTTAAGGCTTGAAAGCAGATTTCAAAAGCGGTTTGAAGAATCCGAGATCGCATTGTTGCGCCAACCCTATTTTAGGGCTAAATCAGAATTTGCCCCAGTTTATGCTCAATTGAGGCTTTTTCTCTTTCATTTTCTTTCTTCTTTTGATTTTTCGGCCTTCTGCCGTTCTTTTGAACTTTTCACAAAATTTGTCCCAATTTATTTTTGAATTGAGGTTCTCTTTTCTTCTTTTGTCTTTTGATTTTGTTGCATTATCACTTTTCACTTCTTGAAACTTTTTCCTTTTCAACTCAAACTTGCCCCAGTGTGGGGTTTGCGATTCTCAGTGGTTGCCGAACGAAATAATTTATTCTGAAGGCTCAAAAGGGATAACTAGGGATAGAATGTCTGATTGGAAAAAAAAAGGGCCTGACTTTTATTCCGTTCCTTACATTAACTCTGAAAGGAAACTTTCATTAATGGGAAATTTCTTGCTTGTATCTGAATTAACTGACTGAGGAAGACCCTTGTTCACCCATATCTGTGACACATAGGTGATCCGCCGGACAAAACTCTTCCTTTTCTTTTCCCTTTCTTCTTCTTTTCTTTTCTTCTCTTTTTCATAATTGAAGCCCAGGTAGAGTCAAATTTCTCCAATTTGTGATTCCCTCTTTTCTTTTAATTTTAGCATTTTCTCCTTTTTGGAAAATTCTCCGATCTCCCTCCCCAATATTGTGAGAACCTCGAAAATATGCCTACAGATATATACGTATAAAATAAAGGTGTACTTACGTATTTCCTTTGCATCTTGGACTTGTAATAAATTCTACTCCTAATCTTATTCGTTCTTAAACAAGCAAGGGAAAATATATATATATAAATATATAATATAAAACATATGTATTGCACCTGCATTTTTAAATTGTTAAATAAACTTCATATTTCTTTTTATTTGTTCTTGAATAAGTATGTAAAAGTAGCTTTAAGTTGCAAACAACTTAATTGTGCTAAAATATTAAATTACTTGGTTCTTGTCAAGATAAATTAATATTGCTTGAGTTAGAATAATATATCGCCCTAACATAAAACGCTAAAATACTTAGTTTTCATTATGATAAAAATTAGTACTACCTGAGTAGATTAATTATATAAAATTTCTTGAATTTCGATAATTAAAGCCTTGCAAGATTAGTGTATAATTAGGCGTTCAAATCACACTTGGGGATAATTTTTGGAATTAAGTTAGAGATAAGGACTTAAGTGGATATTAGGAGGGGATGCGAAAAGACTAGAATGCCCTCCATACGATCCCAAAATGTCCATGCAATCCACAAACATTGGCGGACAACATGAACACTCAACCTCCCCAACCGTGCACTAATTCACCTCAGACCACACCCCAAACTCACCACAACATTTCCATGCAAAACCAAACAATCCCTCTGACAGCATTACAAGCACCGCACATCCGACCAATAGAAATTTTAACCATCTCAACACACAATCTCCTACTCAAAACAGCGGCACCATCCCTCTTCCTTTTCATTTCATATCCCAAACCACACTCCACCATTCTACTTAGCTCCGGACCAAGAACAAAGAGGGAGAGAGAGACTTACCTTGTGAGCAGCAAAGTGGAACCGTGAGAGCTGCAATCCGCGAGCTGCAAAATTTTCTGCTTCGGGCCGCAAGCTGAGGGAGAAAACCGTGAGCAAGTCCCACCATTCTGCACTTCCAGTTCTGCACCCTTCACATCCAACCAACCGAAATCAACCCCACCACAACACCACTCCTGCCGCAACTCAGGAACCAGGACCAACAAACCTGCGCGTGAAGCCGAGAGGAAGGAAAGAAAAATTTCTAGATTTTCGTGTGTGAGCTAAGTTGTTTCTGAGGTAATTTCTGTGCCAAGTTAAGCTAATTAATGGTAGATGATAGTGATTGGTAGCATGCATGTTGAATTTATGTACTGGATGATGACTTAAAGAAGAAAAAAATTCTGTTGTGCGCACCTTTGGGATTTCCGAGAGTTGATTATGAAATGTTGATCTTAAGTTAATAATTTTCGAAAATCTGAGCTTGCATGGTTGATTAAATAACTAATCACTAACCAATTAAATTGTTTAAAGCTTTGCATGCTGAGTTAAAACCATCGGATGATGATTTTGGAAAAGAAGATTCTGATTATAAGAAAGAAAACTTTTTGCCGAGTGTTAATTGGATAATGCAGCCTTAATCTGGTCTACTTGGTGTAAGCCGAGCTTATTGTGGTGATTAGATAGTTAATAACAAGTTAATTAGGCTCTGCATGTAGTTAA
Source organism: Coffea eugenioides (assembly GCF_003713205.1). NCBI lineage: Eukaryota > Viridiplantae > Streptophyta > Magnoliopsida > Gentianales > Rubiaceae > Coffea > Coffea eugenioides. The sequence goes on from NC_040043.1 coordinate 25,879,873, forward strand.
TTAATTAGGTTAAACCAGAAAAATAAAATCAAAATGCAACCTGCCACATGCATGTTCATCCGAGCCAAGCTGGAATAATTTTTAGAAATGTAGATGTTGATGGCTGTTATTCGAACTTGATTCGGTACTGGAAATGTTAAGCCGTTAACTAAGTGTTTACAGGTCAAATTTGAGTAAGTAATACTATGTTTTAACCAAGAAAATAAAATGAAAACAGAAAATCTATGCATGCAACTTCATCCGTGACTAGCTGGACAGATTTCTGGATTTTTGGGATGTTTGAAGCTGTTATTCGAATTCGATTTTGAACCAGAAATGTTAATTAGCTAGCCAAAGGTTCACATGACGAAATTGAGAATCTAAAACCATGTTTTAGCCGAGGAAAAGTTGGAATCTCATGCTTGGTTTTTAATTTTTCTTTGAAACATAATGGTTGGAAATGCCTGGAATATGTTGTTTTTGGAGTTCTATAAGAAATGAATGGATGGTTGAATTCTTGATTGAATTGTGGCAGAAAGTGATTGCTTGATGTCCAGAGCTAATGATTGACGAAACTCTTGGCCATTTGAATGATTTTATAGGTATTAAAGGGTGATGAAATTTAATTGCTGTAATTGCTTGGAGGCCTTACATTTATTTTGATTTAGTTAAGATATGATATGAGCTTGCCAAAACCAAGTGCTAATGATTGACGAAGCCTTGGTCATTTATTTTATTCTTGATCAGAAATGAATCTATCGAAAACTAGGGCTAATGATTGATGAAGCCCTAGTGACTTGCTATTGAAATGTAATTTTGATGTGGTGGCAAACCTGAGCTATAGTGTGAATTCGAAGTGGCAAAATTTACGAGATAATGCGTTGTGAATCGGAATAAGAAATCCGTTTAGTCCTTAGATTTGAAAAAGTTTCAATTAAGCTATTTAAATATATCTTCGTGCTAGTATGGAGCAAGAACACTTAGTATTGTCTGTTAACGCCAAAAATTTTGTGTAGGGATTTTGCCCTAAACTTTGTCAACTCAACATTTTATTTTACTTCCTTTAGCTAAACTAGCCACACTATTTATAAAAAAAATGACTTTTCTAGCTCTAAAACCCTAGGCTTTGTTTTACTTCCTTTCTTTTCTCTAAGAATTGTTCTTGGCTAGCTGACTATAGGAAGAGTATCTCAAGGAAAACTATAAGAAACATTTTTACTACTTTTGTCAAGCTTCAACCCAAGTAGATTGTTGAAATTACTTTGAGAAGGTTAACTAGTAAAATACTAGATAATCCACAATATGTACAAGCTTAAAAAATTGAATAGAGAACTTATAGTTTCAAATTTTGGTTTTTAGGATATTGCGAGGACGCGGAATTCGATTCCCAACTTGATATCTGAACTTCACTCTTGGTGAGTGTCCCTGCCTGCTCTATGCCTACTTGAATAAAGTGCTTCCTTGACTTGATATGTGGTAATTGCAAAAAATGGTTTCTGATCCATCGAAGCGAGCAGTGTGTACTTTATCACACTAGCCGTTCGAGTGGTGATTTGCGTGAAATGTTTTAGTGAATCCATGTGTTGTGACGTCGCTGGGTGAATCCCTCGACCAAAGTTCTGAGGGTATACGCAAGTATACTGCTCCTAATTTCCTGAGGGTATACGCAAGTATGCTGCTCCCAATTTCCTGAGGGTATATCTCGAGTATACTGCTCCCTTAGTTGATGTGCGGGCCCGGGACAGGGGTATGAATGGTGACGGGTTAGGTAACAAAATGAGACACTCTACATGGATCATAAGTAGTGAGAGTTGACGGAGGGTCAACTACGATGAATGGTGATCAAGCGAGGAAAATGGCTCCTGAGAGCCCCTGTATCCTACCTTGTGCTGTTATACGCTTTCCTAACTGTTCAATTTGGTTAAGTTATTACTCGCTGTTTGATTTACGTGACTGCATGTTTTGGGGCACCACTGAGCTTTAGCTCACCCCACGTTTATTTGTTTTCCTTGACAGGTTCTGGAAATTGAAAGCTTTGAAACTTATCCATGTTTCGTTTTAGGATGTATTTGTATACTATGACTACTTGTGTGGGCTGTAGTGTGTTAAATTTGGATAATGTACTTTTTATTTTGGATTGCCACTTGAAGCTGGAAAATGTGTAAAACTTAATTTGGATGCTTGGCTTGATTGTTGTATTTTGTTGTATGAATTTTTTTTTCTTAGTTGGGACGGTACGATTCTATTCCGCAGTTCGTAACGCGTGAAATGTTTAGGAGCCATCGTTTGGCTATTCTAAATTACTGCTATCTCTGAAGTTAATGTGGTTTTAGTGACGGCCTACTTCAGAGGAATTGTTTTGTAATAGATTAGGTTATTCTTCGAAAGGTTTTGGGTTAGAATGCTTGCGTGAGTCCTGGCGAGAGCTGGGCAGACGGCCCGCCAACCCTTTGGTTCGCCTTAGGGGGAAGTGGGGTCGCCACAAATATGGGGTGCGATCGTAAGTGCTTTTGAAAACAACCACCAATTTTAGCTCAAATGAGGATGCAAGGGATAAATGGTGTTTAGGTTGTAGAAACGATGGCCAAAGTATCATTCTTACGTTTCATGACAACCATAGAAAAGAATAGCTCATTGAGAACCCACTCCCTTTTGAAAATTTCCCAATGTAGGGTAATGATCATTAAGGCTCTTATTTGAAAGGAAATTATTCTTTTAAAGGCTCAAATGGGAGAGCAAATGATAAAGTCTGTATAGATAGAGAAACGAAAGTTTGAAGTGTCATTCCAAATTTTCAAAACAAACAAGAATAATGTACATTTTTGCTTTCACTGAGATGTGAATTGAATCTGGTTGGACCAGTGGGCATTTTTCCAAGCAAAGATTGCCCCAATTTGCAATTTATCAATCAATGCGACTACTTTTAGGGAAGCTAATAGAAGTGGGCAAAAATATGAATTGTACAGTAAAGGAGGAAAAGGTATCATGACCTCTTTTAATTTTGAGCACTCTTATTGTGTAGCTCGGATCACCAATCTAGTGTACACGAGGATTTTAGAAAGCATACACTTGCGAATTTTCAGGCTGGAGGTTGGAAAAATCTCAATTTAGTCTTATTTCTTAAAATTCATCACGAAATCTCCAATGAGCAAAAATAAACAATGAAATGTACATGAATATATACAAAACAATAATTGTCCAAAACTTTATTGCTGAAAAAGTTTAAAACAAAAATTCTCGTTCAATTATAATACAAATGAGAAGAGAAAAACTTCTAAAAAGCTCCACATATATACACTTTTTGTCTCCATTTCTTTTGGAACAAAATGTATTAATAAATCAAATAAACAGAATTTCCCTTTGAACAACCATTATAAAGTCTCTCAGAGACTTTAGCCTAGAGCTTTCAGATGGATCTTTCATGTTTTCATTGCAAGGTCTGCCCAAGAATCAAGTAATACTTGTAATTTTCAAACTTTATTAGATCAAAATTATCATCAGATATAGAAAAATGTTTTCGCCTTATTGAAACATTTTTTATGAATGCAGGGGAGGGGGAAAGCAAAAGAAAAAAATATCATGAGTTAGTAAGCAAGACCATAAAATCGGTATGCATGTCCTATGGGGGAACCCTTTTATGCCAAGGGTAAGCCTAACATGAAAATGCAATCCTCTAGGGTAGGCACCATACAATACCTGATGGATCCGATCAACTTATTTGAGTGAAAAATAATTTAAAAAAATTTGGTCAATTGAAGTGACGAGAGACATTTGTCACAATGAGGACAATGTCCGAATGGATCGATCACTTCGATCGATCCTAGAATTTGCAAAAAAATGCACCGGTTTGACCCTGACGAACTTCCTATCAGAGAGATTGAAATTCGTTGACAAATTTTCTCATAAAGCACGAGTCAAAACCCCAACCGATCAAATGACTGGATACAATGGATGGTTTTCTCAAAATCGACTAGGTTTTCCAATTTGAAATTTGACATTGAAACCCTAATTGGTCAAGTGGATTGAATGAAATTGATGATTTATTAAAAAATTGACCAGATCACCTTAAAAAGGGTAAAATGGTCAAATGTGTCGAATGAAATTAATTATTTATTCAAAATTGAATGGATAACCCTATAAATGAATTAAACTAATCAGATGAATTGAATGAAATCAATTGATCAAACAGATCGAGTGAAATGATGATTTATTCAAAATCGATAAGATTGCCCTAAGAATAGGTAAACTAATCAAATGTATTGAATGAAATTAGTGATCTATTCAAAATCGACTAGATTGCCCTAAAATAGGTAAACTAGTCAAATGAATTCAAAATCGACTATGTTGCCCTAAAAATGAACAAATTGATAAAATGAATTGGATGGAATTGATGAATAAATTGGTCAAATGGATTGAATGAAATTGACAGCTTATTTAAAAAAAAATCAATCTATCCATTGGTAGTTTCAAAAATTTATTGCTATGCATTAGTCTATGAGCCTTCTAAAATTCAATTTTGGCCTCAATTTATTTATCGTCTCAACAGTGACAAATTATTCGTAAATTTATTCAAATTAACGTCCTTTATGCCAGGGAATTTTTACCAATTTTGCTTAGAATGGCCAAAAGATGATTGTTAGATGCCCATATTCTATTGTGCAAAAATCGCTTTGCCGTCTTTGAAAAGATCGGATACTACCTTACCTTGTGCACTACCCCTTTTGGATGGGACAGGAAATATAAACGTGCAAGTCTCATTGGATTATATATCCGAGACACATGGCGATTTATTCCTAACGTGGGATCCCCTAAATGGCATTCCCTTTCTATGGTTTATGCATGATGCCAGTTCATTAAAACGGTAAAACATATAATTTAAATGAAATCATGACCTAAAAAAGGTTTATACGCCAGGATAGGCCTAGGATGATATGCAATTATTAATCCAAAATCTTTAAACGTGCAATAGTCCATTTTCAAGGGTAGGTTCTAAAAGAAGGTCATGCCAGACCTCTTATTTGCTAGGGTTTGTGAATGCAATGGGGACAAAACCAAGAAAAGTTAGTTCAGCCAGATAAATACACATAACACATTGTAGCAACGAGATAAAGCAATAAAATCAATACAAAGAAATAAAGCAATAAAAGGGAAAAAGGGGTTGGATCCCTCCCCTCGTGAATAGTGTCCCTAATAAGGCAAGGCAGACTCTACCCTAGGCAAGCTATCATGGATGCATGAGGTATTGGCTCACTAATGCATCTAGACTCGATAGGTTTTAGGTCCCCGAGCCTTCAGACTTAGAAACCAAAGGTCATCAATCCCAAGGTTCTTTGTCGGTGGCTCGAACGATTCCCCAGACATTGCTACGCACACGTCGTGTCACGGCCACATGTCTGAGCGAATCTATCAAAAATCCTAAACCTTCGACTAAAAGCTAAAGGCTATGAACCCAAAGCTTAAAATGGAAGATTGAGTGACCCCTCGGATCATGCTACGCACACATCGTGTCGCGATCACAAGTCCAAGTGAGTCGCCTAAAATCCTAATAGGGTGGAGTGGCGTGACAAGCCACTAAAAAGAAAAATAAATAAGGGGTGAAAAAATTAAAGCGTATGCACGTATGCTAGTGCTCGTTTGGAGGGGAGGGATCAAGAACCAATCGTGAGGCTCTAGGGTAATACCCCCCACCCAAATGCAATGCAAAGCGCGGAATCACATAAATAAACCATCCATCCATCAAAACAATCGTACGACAAAATAGGTGAGTGAGTGAGTTGATACGCGCGAAAATGCAAAAATCCTAAAAAGGAAAAAATACAATCCTAAACATCCAAATGTAATATATATAAAAAGGTTAAAAGAAGAAAAAGATTGACTAAATCAAATTTGCTCGGACTCTCTAAGTCCCCAGTGGAGACGCCAGCTGTCGCGCTCCATTTTTTATAAAGAAAAATAAATGGTTTAAAAAGTGAATTTTGGTTTGATTTTTTATTTGGAAAAATGGTTTGTGATTTACAAAGAAAATGAAGAAACATATGGGTCTAGATGGGACTTGAAAATGCGACGATTTGACCCAAAATAATAGTTTAAAAAGGGTTTTCGAATAAAAAATCGGAGTCGCCACTTGGTATCGAGTTAAGGTGTACCAAGTCACCTAAAATGAATTTTTTTTAAAGAAAAAAAGTAGAGAAACCCCTTTTAAACGACTCCTAGTCTACGAAAATCAAAGGAAAGGTTCGGGAGTCACATTTGACGAAGGGGAAGGCAAGGAAAAAAATCCAAGGCACCCCTTCGACCTAGCCAAGGCTAGTTGCGTGATTTAGTCAAGGATTTTCTTATTTTAACCAAAAGATTTATCACATTTGGACGTGCTATATGAATGCAACCCTAGACTTAGGGGGCATCGGGGGGCACAATTTCTCTTCAAAGCTTGAATGGTGCCAATCACATTAATTGTGATGCCCAATAATGATCCTTTGGAGAAGTCACGAATAATGCAAAAATATGAGACTCTAAGAAAAGGAAAAGGATAAAATAATTATAGAAATATACGTGTCTTAAAGGAATGTACCATGTCGGGTACGGGGGACTAATGTTCGTGACTCAATTTTCCCTTTTAATAGAGGGAATACGAGCGTGCTAAGGCTAGAAAAGCCAAACTCGTCCATATCCCATATCCAAGGGGCTATCTCTAGTCTAATCAGGCAAAATGCACTAATCTACCCCCTAATTTCCTAAATGAGATGCAAATCTAAATGTTATATATACATAGGGGTAAGGGATATTTTATTAGAGGAAATATTATGTAAAAATGATAAGATCCTAAAATGGAAAAATATGCATGAAGTGTAGTGCAATCATACAAACATGATCTAACGAGGGAGGTTGTGACGCCCCCACTTCTCCCAAGGGCGAACCCAAGGGTATCCGCGGAACGCCTGCCTAGCTCTCGCCAGGACTCGAGACAAATCAATTCAAACTTAACAATAAATAACAATT